>NC_084995.1:836462-914564 GCF_963854185.1 Sardina pilchardus
CGCCCGAGTCCGGCGGTCATCCGGCGGTCAGCGTTCTTCTCTTGCCCCGCCCCTCCGCGGAGTACCGGCGTCTGGTGAGTCGCCCGGGGGGACGCCGGACCCCGTACGGTCGAGGGGTATCGCTTCTCGGCCTTTTGGCTAAGATCAAGTGTAGTATCTGTTCTTATCAGTTTAATATCTGATACGTCCTCTACCCGAGGACTATATATTAATCTGATTTTTGGAACAGGGAGACGGAAGAGGGGCTTGCTCCGTCCGCTCCACGCATCGACCTGGTATTGCAGTGACTCCAGGAACGGTGCACATCTCTTTGAATGTTGAAGAAAAGAACCCAAGAACCCAAGAACCCAAGAACCCAAGAACCCAAGAACCCAAGAACACAAGAACACAAGAACCCTCTCTCCCAGGTCTCTACCTCCCTTTTCGCCCGCTGTTGCGTTTTCCCGCTCTTTTTCTCTTTTTTTTTTTTTTTTTTTTTTTTTTTAAAAAATGATGTATGTATTTATTTGTCTGTCTGTCTGTCTGTCTGTCTGTCTGTCTGTCTGTCTGTCTGTCTGTCTGTCTGTCTGTCTGTCTGTCTGTCTGTCTGTCTGTGGAACTAACTCTCTCGTCTGCTGTCTCCTAGGAAATCCGACTGCGCAGACGCCAGACCAGGCCACGAGGCCTCTCGCCCGAGTCCGGCGGTCATCCGGCGGTCAGCGTTCTTCTCTTGCCCCGCCCCTCCGCGGAGTACCGGCGTCTGGTGAGTCGCCCGGGGGGACGCCGGACCCCGTACGGTCGAGGGGTATCGCTTCTCGGCCTTTTGGCTAAGATCAAGTGTAGTATCTGTTCTTATCAGTTTAATATCTGATACGTCCTCTACCCGAGGACTATATATTAATCTGATTTTTGGAACAGGGAGACGGAAGAGGGGCTTGCTCCGTCCGCTCCACGCATCGACCTGGTATTGCAGTGACTCCAGGAACGGTGCACATCTCTTTGAATGTTGAAGAAAAGAACCCAAGAACCCAAGAACCCAAGAACCCAAGAACCCAAGAACCCAAGAACACAAGAACACAAGAACCCTCTCTCCCAGGTCTCTACCTCCCTTTTCGCCCGCTGTTGCGTTTTCCCGCTCTTTTTCTCTTTTTTTTTTTTTTTTTTTTTTTTTTTAAAAAATGATGTATGTATTTATTTGTCTGTCTGTCTGTCTGTCTGTCTGTCTGTCTGTCTGTCTGTCTGTCTGTCTGTCTGTCTGTCTGTCTGTCTGTCTGTCTGTCTGTGGAACTAACTCTCTCGTCTGCTGTCTCCTAGGAAATCCGACTGCGCAGACGCCAGACCAGGCCACGAGGCCTCTCGCCCGAGTCCGGCGGTCATCCGGCGGTCAGCGTTCTTCTCTTGCCCCGCCCCTCCGCGGAGTACCGGCGTCTGGTGAGTCGCCCGGGGGGACGCCGGACCCCGTACGGTCGAGGGGTATCGCTTCTCGGCCTTTTGGCTAAGATCAAGTGTAGTATCTGTTCTTATCAGTTTAATATCTGATACGTCCTCTACCCGAGGACTATATATTAATCTGATTTTTGGAACAGGGAGACGGAAGAGGGGCTTGCTCCGTCCGCTCCACGCATCGACCTGGTATTGCAGTGACTCCAGGAACGGTGCACATCTCTTTGAATGTTGAAGAAAAGAACCCAAGAACCCAAGAACCCAAGAACCCAAGAACCCAAGAACCCAAGAACACAAGAACACAAGAACCCTCTCTCCCAGGTCTCTACCTCCCTTTTCGCCCGCTGTTGCGTTTTCCCGCTCTTTTTCTCTTTTTTTTTTTTTTTTTTTTTTTTTTTAAAAAATGATGTATGTATTTATTTGTCTGTCTGTCTGTCTGTCTGTCTGTCTGTCTGTCTGTCTGTCTGTCTGTCTGTCTGTCTGTCTGTCTGTCTGTCTGTCTGTCTGTGGAACTAACTCTCTCGTCTGCTGTCTCCTAGGAAATCCGACTGCGCAGACGCCAGACCAGGCCACGAGGCCTCTCGCCCGAGTCCGGCGGTCATCCGGCGGTCAGCGTTCTTCTCTTGCCCCGCCCCTCCGCGGAGTACCGGCGTCTGGTGAGTCGCCCGGGGGGACGCCGGACCCCGTACGGTCGAGGGGTATCGCTTCTCGGCCTTTTGGCTAAGATCAAGTGTAGTATCTGTTCTTATCAGTTTAATATCTGATACGTCCTCTACCCGAGGACTATATATTAATCTGATTTTTGGAACAGGGAGACGGAAGAGGGGCTTGCTCCGTCCGCTCCACGCATCGACCTGGTATTGCAGTGACTCCAGGAACGGTGCACATCTCTTTGAATGTTGAAGAAAAGAACCCAAGAACCCAAGAACCCAAGAACCCAAGAACCCAAGAACCCAAGAACACAAGAACACAAGAACCCTCTCTCCCAGGTCTCTACCTCCCTTTTCGCCCGCTGTTGCGTTTTCCCGCTCTTTTTCTCTTTTTTTTTTTTTTTTTTTTTTTTTTTAAAAAATGATGTATGTATTTATTTGTCTGTCTGTCTGTCTGTCTGTCTGTCTGTCTGTCTGTCTGTCTGTCTGTCTGTCTGTCTGTCTGTCTGTCTGTCTGTCTGTCTGTGGAACTAACTCTCTCGTCTGCTGTCTCCTAGGAAATCCGACTGCGCAGACGCCAGACCAGGCCACGAGGCCTCTCGCCCGAGTCCGGCGGTCATCCGGCGGTCAGCGTTCTTCTCTTGCCCCGCCCCTCCGCGGAGTACCGGCGTCTGGTGAGTCGCCCGGGGGGACGCCGGACCCCGTACGGTCGAGGGGTATCGCTTCTCGGCCTTTTGGCTAAGATCAAGTGTAGTATCTGTTCTTATCAGTTTAATATCTGATACGTCCTCTACCCGAGGACTATATATTAATCTGATTTTTGGAACAGGGAGACGGAAGAGGGGCTTGCTCCGTCCGCTCCACGCATCGACCTGGTATTGCAGTGACTCCAGGAACGGTGCACATCTCTTTGAATGTTGAAGAAAAGAACCCAAGAACCCAAGAACCCAAGAACCCAAGAACCCAAGAACCCAAGAACACAAGAACACAAGAACCCTCTCTCCCAGGTCTCTACCTCCCTTTTCGCCCGCTGTTGCGTTTTCCCGCTCTTTTTCTCTTTTTTTTTTTTTTTTTTTTTTTTTTTAAAAAATGATGTATGTATTTATTTGTCTGTCTGTCTGTCTGTCTGTCTGTCTGTCTGTCTGTCTGTCTGTCTGTCTGTCTGTCTGTCTGTCTGTCTGTCTGTCTGTCTGTGGAACTAACTCTCTCGTCTGCTGTCTCCTAGGAAATCCGACTGCGCAGACGCCAGACCAGGCCACGAGGCCTCTCGCCCGAGTCCGGCGGTCATCCGGCGGTCAGCGTTCTTCTCTTGCCCCGCCCCTCCGCGGAGTACCGGCGTCTGGTGAGTCGCCCGGGGGGACGCCGGACCCCGTACGGTCGAGGGGTATCGCTTCTCGGCCTTTTGGCTAAGATCAAGTGTAGTATCTGTTCTTATCAGTTTAATATCTGATACGTCCTCTACCCGAGGACTATATATTAATCTGATTTTTGGAACAGGGAGACGGAAGAGGGGCTTGCTCCGTCCGCTCCACGCATCGACCTGGTATTGCAGTGACTCCAGGAACGGTGCACATCTCTTTGAATGTTGAAGAAAAGAACCCAAGAACCCAAGAACCCAAGAACCCAAGAACCCAAGAACCCAAGAACACAAGAACACAAGAACCCTCTCTCCCAGGTCTCTACCTCCCTTTTCGCCCGCTGTTGCGTTTTCCCGCTCTTTTTCTCTTTTTTTTTTTTTTTTTTTTTTTTTTTAAAAAATGATGTATGTATTTATTTGTCTGTCTGTCTGTCTGTCTGTCTGTCTGTCTGTCTGTCTGTCTGTCTGTCTGTCTGTCTGTCTGTCTGTCTGTCTGTCTGTCTGTGGAACTAACTCTCTCGTCTGCTGTCTCCTAGGAAATCCGACTGCGCAGACGCCAGACCAGGCCACGAGGCCTCTCGCCCGAGTCCGGCGGTCATCCGGCGGTCAGCGTTCTTCTCTTGCCCCGCCCCTCCGCGGAGTACCGGCGTCTGGTGAGTCGCCCGGGGGGACGCCGGACCCCGTACGGTCGAGGGGTATCGCTTCTCGGCCTTTTGGCTAAGATCAAGTGTAGTATCTGTTCTTATCAGTTTAATATCTGATACGTCCTCTACCCGAGGACTATATATTAATCTGATTTTTGGAACAGGGAGACGGAAGAGGGGCTTGCTCCGTCCGCTCCACGCATCGACCTGGTATTGCAGTGACTCCAGGAACGGTGCACATCTCTTTGAATGTTGAAGAAAAGAACCCAAGAACCCAAGAACCCAAGAACCCAAGAACCCAAGAACCCAAGAACACAAGAACACAAGAACCCTCTCTCCCAGGTCTCTACCTCCCTTTTCGCCCGCTGTTGCGTTTTCCCGCTCTTTTTCTCTTTTTTTTTTTTTTTTTTTTTTTTTTTAAAAAATGATGTATGTATTTATTTGTCTGTCTGTCTGTCTGTCTGTCTGTCTGTCTGTCTGTCTGTCTGTCTGTCTGTCTGTCTGTCTGTCTGTCTGTCTGTCTGTCTGTGGAACTAACTCTCTCGTCTGCTGTCTCCTAGGAAATCCGACTGCGCAGACGCCAGACCAGGCCACGAGGCCTCTCGCCCGAGTCCGGCGGTCATCCGGCGGTCAGCGTTCTTCTCTTGCCCCGCCCCTCCGCGGAGTACCGGCGTCTGGTGAGTCGCCCGGGGGGACGCCGGACCCCGTACGGTCGAGGGGTATCGCTTCTCGGCCTTTTGGCTAAGATCAAGTGTAGTATCTGTTCTTATCAGTTTAATATCTGATACGTCCTCTACCCGAGGACTATATATTAATCTGATTTTTGGAACAGGGAGACGGAAGAGGGGCTTGCTCCGTCCGCTCCACGCATCGACCTGGTATTGCAGTGACTCCAGGAACGGTGCACATCTCTTTGAATGTTGAAGAAAAGAACCCAAGAACCCAAGAACCCAAGAACCCAAGAACCCAAGAACCCAAGAACACAAGAACACAAGAACCCTCTCTCCCAGGTCTCTACCTCCCTTTTCGCCCGCTGTTGCGTTTTCCCGCTCTTTTTCTCTTTTTTTTTTTTTTTTTTTTTTTTTTTAAAAAATGATGTATGTATTTATTTGTGTCTGTCTGTCTGTCTGTCTGTCTGTCTGTCTGTCTGTCTGTCTGTCTGTCTGTCTGTCTGTCTGTCTGTCTGTCTGTCTGTCTGTGGAACTAACTCTCTCGTCTGCTGTCTCCTAGGAAATCCGACTGCGCAGACGCCAGACCAGGCCACGAGGCCTCTCGCCCGAGTCCGGCGGTCATCCGGCGGTCAGCGTTCTTCTCTTGCCCCGCCCCTCCGCGGAGTACCGGCGTCTGGTGAGTCGCCCGGGGGGACGCCGGACCCCGTACGGTCGAGGGGTATCGCTTCTCGGCCTTTTGGCTAAGATCAAGTGTAGTATCTGTTCTTATCAGTTTAATATCTGATACGTCCTCTACCCGAGGACTATATATTAATCTGATTTTTGGAACAGGGAGACGGAAGAGGGGCTTGCTCCGTCCGCTCCACGCATCGACCTGGTATTGCAGTGACTCCAGGAACGGTGCACATCTCTTTGAATGTTGAAGAAAAGAACCCAAGAACCCAAGAACCCAAGAACCCAAGAACCCAAGAACCCAAGAACACAAGAACACAAGAACCCTCTCTCCCAGGTCTCTACCTCCCTTTTCGCCCGCTGTTGCGTTTTCCCGCTCTTTTTCTCTTTTTTTTTTTTTTTTTTTTTTTTTTTAAAAAATGATGTATGTATTTATTTGTCTGTCTGTCTGTCTGTCTGTCTGTCTGTCTGTCTGTCTGTCTGTCTGTCTGTCTGTCTGTCTGTCTGTCTGTCTGTCTGTCTGTGGAACTAACTCTCTCGTCTGCTGTCTCCTAGGAAATCCGACTGCGCAGACGCCAGACCAGGCCACGAGGCCTCTCGCCCGAGTCCGGCGGTCATCCGGCGGTCAGCGTTCTTCTCTTGCCCCGCCCCTCCGCGGAGTACCGGCGTCTGGTGAGTCGCCCGGGGGGACGCCGGACCCCGTACGGTCGAGGGGTATCGCTTCTCGGCCTTTTGGCTAAGATCAAGTGTAGTATCTGTTCTTATCAGTTTAATATCTGATACGTCCTCTACCCGAGGACTATATATTAATCTGATTTTTGGAACAGGGAGACGGAAGAGGGGCTTGCTCCGTCCGCTCCACGCATCGACCTGGTATTGCAGTGACTCCAGGAACGGTGCACATCTCTTTGAATGTTGAAGAAAAGAACCCAAGAACCCAAGAACCCAAGAACCCAAGAACCCAAGAACCCAAGAACACAAGAACACAAGAACCCTCTCTCCCAGGTCTCTACCTCCCTTTTCGCCCGCTGTTGCGTTTTCCCGCTCTTTTTCTCTTTTTTTTTTTTTTTTTTTTTTTTTTTAAAAAATGATGTATGTATTTATTTGTCTGTCTGTCTGTCTGTCTGTCTGTCTGTCTGTCTGTCTGTCTGTCTGTCTGTCTGTCTGTCTGTCTGTCTGTCTGTCTGTCTGTGGAACTAACTCTCTCGTCTGCTGTCTCCTAGGAAATCCGACTGCGCAGACGCCAGACCAGGCCACGAGGCCTCTCGCCCGAGTCCGGCGGTCATCCGGCGGTCAGCGTTCTTCTCTTGCCCCGCCCCTCCGCGGAGTACCGGCGTCTGGTGAGTCGCCCGGGGGGACGCCGGACCCCGTACGGTCGAGGGGTATCGCTTCTCGGCCTTTTGGCTAAGATCAAGTGTAGTATCTGTTCTTATCAGTTTAATATCTGATACGTCCTCTACCCGAGGACTATATATTAATCTGATTTTTGGAACAGGGAGACGGAAGAGGGGCTTGCTCCGTCCGCTCCACGCATCGACCTGGTATTGCAGTGACTCCAGGAACGGTGCACATCTCTTTGAATGTTGAAGAAAAGAACCCAAGAACCCAAGAACCCAAGAACCCAAGAACCCAAGAACCCAAGAACACAAGAACACAAGAACCCTCTCTCCCAGGTCTCTACCTCCCTTTTCGCCCGCTGTTGCGTTTTCCCGCTCTTTTTCTCTTTTTTTTTTTTTTTTTTTTTTTTTTTAAAAAATGATGTATGTATTTATTTGTCTGTCTGTCTGTCTGTCTGTCTGTCTGTCTGTCTGTCTGTCTGTCTGTCTGTCTGTCTGTCTGTCTGTCTGTCTGTCTGTCTGTGGAACTAACTCTCTCGTCTGCTGTCTCCTAGGAAATCCGACTGCGCAGACGCCAGACCAGGCCACGAGGCCTCTCGCCCGAGTCCGGCGGTCATCCGGCGGTCAGCGTTCTTCTCTTGCCCCGCCCCTCCGCGGAGTACCGGCGTCTGGTGAGTCGCCCGGGGGGACGCCGGACCCCGTACGGTCGAGGGGTATCGCTTCTCGGCCTTTTGGCTAAGATCAAGTGTAGTATCTGTTCTTATCAGTTTAATATCTGATACGTCCTCTACCCGAGGACTATATATTAATCTGATTTTTGGAACAGGGAGACGGAAGAGGGGCTTGCTCCGTCCGCTCCACGCATCGACCTGGTATTGCAGTGACTCCAGGAACGGTGCACATCTCTTTGAATGTTGAAGAAAAGAACCCAAGAACCCAAGAACCCAAGAACCCAAGAACCCAAGAACCCAAGAACACAAGAACACAAGAACCCTCTCTCCCAGGTCTCTACCTCCCTTTTCGCCCGCTGTTGCGTTTTCCCGCTCTTTTTCTCTTTTTTTTTTTTTTTTTTTTTTTTTTTAAAAAATGATGTATGTATTTATTTGTCTGTCTGTCTGTCTGTCTGTCTGTCTGTCTGTCTGTCTGTCTGTCTGTCTGTCTGTCTGTCTGTCTGTCTGTCTGTCTGTCTGTGGAACTAACTCTCTCGTCTGCTGTCTCCTAGGAAATCCGACTGCGCAGACGCCAGACCAGGCCACGAGGCCTCTCGCCCGAGTCCGGCGGTCATCCGGCGGTCAGCGTTCTTCTCTTGCCCCGCCCCTCCGCGGAGTACCGGCGTCTGGTGAGTCGCCCGGGGGGACGCCGGACCCCGTACGGTCGAGGGGTATCGCTTCTCGGCCTTTTGGCTAAGATCAAGTGTAGTATCTGTTCTTATCAGTTTAATATCTGATACGTCCTCTACCCGAGGACTATATATTAATCTGATTTTTGGAACAGGGAGACGGAAGAGGGGCTTGCTCCGTCCGCTCCACGCATCGACCTGGTATTGCAGTGACTCCAGGAACGGTGCACATCTCTTTGAATGTTGAAGAAAAGAACCCAAGAACCCAAGAACCCAAGAACCCAAGAACCCAAGAACCCAAGAACACAAGAACACAAGAACCCTCTCTCCCAGGTCTCTACCTCCCTTTTCGCCCGCTGTTGCGTTTTCCCGCTCTTTTTCTCTTTTTTTTTTTTTTTTTTTTTTTTTTTAAAAAATGATGTATGTATTTATTTGTCTGTCTGTCTGTCTGTCTGTCTGTCTGTCTGTCTGTCTGTCTGTCTGTCTGTCTGTCTGTCTGTCTGTCTGTCTGTCTGTCTGTGGAACTAACTCTCTCGTCTGCTGTCTCCTAGGAAATCCGACTGCGCAGACGCCAGACCAGGCCACGAGGCCTCTCGCCCGAGTCCGGCGGTCATCCGGCGGTCAGCGTTCTTCTCTTGCCCCGCCCCTCCGCGGAGTACCGGCGTCTGGTGAGTCGCCCGGGGGGACGCCGGACCCCGTACGGTCGAGGGGTATCGCTTCTCGGCCTTTTGGCTAAGATCAAGTGTAGTATCTGTTCTTATCAGTTTAATATCTGATACGTCCTCTACCCGAGGACTATATATTAATCTGATTTTTGGAACAGGGAGACGGAAGAGGGGCTTGCTCCGTCCGCTCCACGCATCGACCTGGTATTGCAGTGACTCCAGGAACGGTGCACATCTCTTTGAATGTTGAAGAAAAGAACCCAAGAACCCAAGAACCCAAGAACCCAAGAACCCAAGAACCCAAGAACACAAGAACACAAGAACCCTCTCTCCCAGGTCTCTACCTCCCTTTTCGCCCGCTGTTGCGTTTTCCCGCTCTTTTTCTCTTTTTTTTTTTTTTTTTTTTTTTTTTTAAAAAATGATGTATGTATTTATTTGTCTGTCTGTCTGTCTGTCTGTCTGTCTGTCTGTCTGTCTGTCTGTCTGTCTGTCTGTCTGTCTGTCTGTCTGTCTGTCTGTCTGTGGAACTAACTCTCTCGTCTGCTGTCTCCTAGGAAATCCGACTGCGCAGACGCCAGACCAGGCCACGAGGCCTCTCGCCCGAGTCCGGCGGTCATCCGGCGGTCAGCGTTCTTCTCTTGCCCCGCCCCTCCGCGGAGTACCGGCGTCTGGTGAGTCGCCCGGGGGGACGCCGGACCCCGTACGGTCGAGGGGTATCGCTTCTCGGCCTTTTGGCTAAGATCAAGTGTAGTATCTGTTCTTATCAGTTTAATATCTGATACGTCCTCTACCCGAGGACTATATATTAATCTGATTTTTGGAACAGGGAGACGGAAGAGGGGCTTGCTCCGTCCGCTCCACGCATCGACCTGGTATTGCAGTGACTCCAGGAACGGTGCACATCTCTTTGAATGTTGAAGAAAAGAACCCAAGAACCCAAGAACCCAAGAACCCAAGAACCCAAGAACCCAAGAACACAAGAACACAAGAACCCTCTCTCCCAGGTCTCTACCTCCCTTTTCGCCCGCTGTTGCGTTTTCCCGCTCTTTTTCTCTTTTTTTTTTTTTTTTTTTTTTTTTTTAAAAAATGATGTATGTATTTATTTGTCTGTCTGTCTGTCTGTCTGTCTGTCTGTCTGTCTGTCTGTCTGTCTGTCTGTCTGTCTGTCTGTCTGTCTGTCTGTCTGTCTGTGGAACTAACTCTCTCGTCTGCTGTCTCCTAGGAAATCCGACTGCGCAGACGCCAGACCAGGCCACGAGGCCTCTCGCCCGAGTCCGGCGGTCATCCGGCGGTCAGCGTTCTTCTCTTGCCCCGCCCCTCCGCGGAGTACCGGCGTCTGGTGAGTCGCCCGGGGGGACGCCGGACCCCGTACGGTCGAGGGGTATCGCTTCTCGGCCTTTTGGCTAAGATCAAGTGTAGTATCTGTTCTTATCAGTTTAATATCTGATACGTCCTCTACCCGAGGACTATATATTAATCTGATTTTTGGAACAGGGAGACGGAAGAGGGGCTTGCTCCGTCCGCTCCACGCATCGACCTGGTATTGCAGTGACTCCAGGAACGGTGCACATCTCTTTGAATGTTGAAGAAAAGAACCCAAGAACCCAAGAACCCAAGAACCCAAGAACCCAAGAACCCAAGAACACAAGAACACAAGAACCCTCTCTCCCAGGTCTCTACCTCCCTTTTCGCCCGCTGTTGCGTTTTCCCGCTCTTTTTCTCTTTTTTTTTTTTTTTTTTTTTTTTTTTAAAAAATGATGTATGTATTTATGTCTGTCTGTCTGTCTGTCTGTCTGTCTGTCTGTCTGTCTGTCTGTCTGTCTGTCTGTCTGTCTGTCTGTCTGTCTGTCTGTCTGTGGAACTAACTCTCTCGTCTGCTGTCTCCTAGGAAATCCGACTGCGCAGACGCCAGACCAGGCCACGAGGCCTCTCGCCCGAGTCCGGCGGTCATCCGGCGGTCAGCGTTCTTCTCTTGCCCCGCCCCTCCGCGGAGTACCGGCGTCTGGTGAGTCGCCCGGGGGGACGCCGGACCCCGTACGGTCGAGGGGTATCGCTTCTCGGCCTTTTGGCTAAGATCAAGTGTAGTATCTGTTCTTATCAGTTTAATATCTGATACGTCCTCTACCCGAGGACTATATATTAATCTGATTTTTGGAACAGGGAGACGGAAGAGGGGCTTGCTCCGTCCGCTCCACGCATCGACCTGGTATTGCAGTGACTCCAGGAACGGTGCACATCTCTTTGAATGTTGAAGAAAAGAACCCAAGAACCCAAGAACCCAAGAACCCAAGAACCCAAGAACCCAAGAACACAAGAACACAAGAACCCTCTCTCCCAGGTCTCTACCTCCCTTTTCGCCCGCTGTTGCGTTTTCCCGCTCTTTTTCTCTTTTTTTTTTTTTTTTTTTTTTTTTTAAAAAATGATGTATGTATTTATTTGTCTGTCTGTCTGTCTGTCTGTCTGTCTGTCTGTCTGTCTGTCTGTCTGTCTGTCTGTCTGTCTGTCTGTCTGTCTGTCTGTCTGTCTGTGGAACTAACTCTCTCGTCTGCTGTCTCCTAGGAAATCCGACTGCGCAGACGCCAGACCAGGCCACGAGGCCTCTCGCCCGAGTCCGGCGGTCATCCGGCGGTCAGCGTTCTTCTCTTGCCCCGCCCCTCCGCGGAGTACCGGCGTCTGGTGAGTCGCCCGGGGGGACGCCGGACCCCGTACGGTCGAGGGGTATCGCTTCTCGGCCTTTTGGCTAAGATCAAGTGTAGTATCTGTTCTTATCAGTTTAATATCTGATACGTCCTCTACCCGAGGACTATATATTAATCTGATTTTTGGAACAGGGAGACGGAAGAGGGGCTTGCTCCGTCCGCTCCACGCATCGACCTGGTATTGCAGTGACTCCAGGAACGGTGCACATCTCTTTGAATGTTGAAGAAAAGAACCCAAGAACCCAAGAACCCAAGAACCCAAGAACCCAAGAACCCAAGAACACAAGAACACAAGAACCCTCTCTCCCAGGTCTCTACCTCCCTTTTCGCCCGCTGTTGCGTTTTCCCGCTCTTTTTCTCTTTTTTTTTTTTTTTTTTTTTTTTTTAAAAAATGATGTATGTATTTATTTGTCTGTCTGTCTGTCTGTCTGTCTGTCTGTCTGTCTGTCTGTCTGTCTGTCTGTCTGTCTGTCTGTCTGTCTGTCTGTCTGTCTGTGGAACTAACTCTCTCGTCTGCTGTCTCCTAGGAAATCCGACTGCGCAGACGCCAGACCAGGCCACGAGGCCTCTCGCCCGAGTCCGGCGGTCATCCGGCGGTCAGCGTTCTTCTCTTGCCCCGCCCCTCCGCGGAGTACCGGCGTCTGGTGAGTCGCCCGGGGGGACGCCGGACCCCGTACGGTCGAGGGGTATCGCTTCTCGGCCTTTTGGCTAAGATCAAGTGTAGTATCTGTTCTTATCAGTTTAATATCTGATACGTCCTCTACCCGAGGACTATATATTAATCTGATTTTTGGAACAGGGAGACGGAAGAGGGGCTTGCTCCGTCCGCTCCACGCATCGACCTGGTATTGCAGTGACTCCAGGAACGGTGCACATCTCTTTGAATGTTGAAGAAAAGAACCCAAGAACCCAAGAACCCAAGAACCCAAGAACCCAAGAACCCAAGAACACAAGAACACAAGAACCCTCTCTCCCAGGTCTCTACCTCCCTTTTCGCCCGCTGTTGCGTTTTCCCGCTCTTTTTCTCTTTTTTTTTTTTTTTTTTTTTTTTTTTAAAAAATGATGTATGTATTTATTTGTCTGTCTGTCTGTCTGTCTGTCTGTCTGTCTGTCTGTCTGTCTGTCTGTCTGTCTGTCTGTCTGTCTGTCTGTCTGTCTGTCTGTGGAACTAACTCTCTCGTCTGCTGTCTCCTAGGAAATCCGACTGCGCAGACGCCAGACCAGGCCACGAGGCCTCTCGCCCGAGTCCGGCGGTCATCCGGCGGTCAGCGTTCTTCTCTTGCCCCGCCCCTCCGCGGAGTACCGGCGTCTGGTGAGTCGCCCGGGGGGACGCCGGACCCCGTACGGTCGAGGGGTATCGCTTCTCGGCCTTTTGGCTAAGATCAAGTGTAGTATCTGTTCTTATCAGTTTAATATCTGATACGTCCTCTACCCGAGGACTATATATTAATCTGATTTTTGGAACAGGGAGACGGAAGAGGGGCTTGCTCCGTCCGCTCCACGCATCGACCTGGTATTGCAGTGACTCCAGGAACGGTGCACATCTCTTTGAATGTTGAAGAAAAGAACCCAAGAACCCAAGAACCCAAGAACCCAAGAACCCAAGAACCCAAGAACACAAGAACACAAGAACCCTCTCTCCCAGGTCTCTACCTCCCTTTTCGCCCGCTGTTGCGTTTTCCCGCTCTTTTTCTCTTTTTTTTTTTTTTTTTTTTTTTTTTAAAAAATGATGTATGTATTTATTTGTCTGTCTGTCTGTCTGTCTGTCTGTCTGTCTGTCTGTCTGTCTGTCTGTCTGTCTGTCTGTCTGTCTGTCTGTCTGTCTGTCTGTGGAACTAACTCTCTCGTCTGCTGTCTCCTAGGAAATCCGACTGCGCAGACGCCAGACCAGGCCACGAGGCCTCTCGCCCGAGTCCGGCGGTCATCCGGCGGTCAGCGTTCTTCTCTTGCCCCGCCCCTCCGCGGAGTACCGGCGTCTGGTGAGTCGCCCGGGGGGACGCCGGACCCCGTACGGTCGAGGGGTATCGCTTCTCGGCCTTTTGGCTAAGATCAAGTGTAGTATCTGTTCTTATCAGTTTAATATCTGATACGTCCTCTACCCGAGGACTATATATTAATCTGATTTTTGGAACAGGGAGACGGAAGAGGGGCTTGCTCCGTCCGCTCCACGCATCGACCTGGTATTGCAGTGACTCCAGGAACGGTGCACATCTCTTTGAATGTTGAAGAAAAGAACCCAAGAACCCAAGAACCCAAGAACCCAAGAACCCAAGAACCCAAGAACACAAGAACACAAGAACCCTCTCTCCCAGGTCTCTACCTCCCTTTTCGCCCGCTGTTGCGTTTTCCCGCTCTTTTTCTCTTTTTTTTTTTTTTTTTTTTTTTTTTTAAAAAATGATGTATGTATTTATTTGTCTGTCTGTCTGTCTGTCTGTCTGTCTGTCTGTCTGTCTGTCTGTCTGTCTGTCTGTCTGTCTGTCTGTCTGTCTGTCTGTCTGTGGAACTAACTCTCTCGTCTGCTGTCTCCTAGGAAATCCGACTGCGCAGACGCCAGACCAGGCCACGAGGCCTCTCGCCCGAGTCCGGCGGTCATCCGGCGGTCAGCGTTCTTCTCTTGCCCCGCCCCTCCGCGGAGTACCGGCGTCTGGTGAGTCGCCCGGGGGGACGCCGGACCCCGTACGGTCGAGGGGTATCGCTTCTCGGCCTTTTGGCTAAGATCAAGTGTAGTATCTGTTCTTATCAGTTTAATATCTGATACGTCCTCTACCCGAGGACTATATATTAATCTGATTTTTGGAACAGGGAGACGGAAGAGGGGCTTGCTCCGTCCGCTCCACGCATCGACCTGGTATTGCAGTGACTCCAGGAACGGTGCACATCTCTTTGAATGTTGAAGAAAAGAACCCAAGAACCCAAGAACCCAAGAACCCAAGAACCCAAGAACCCAAGAACACAAGAACACAAGAACCCTCTCTCCCAGGTCTCTACCTCCCTTTTCGCCCGCTGTTGCGTTTTCCCGCTCTTTTTCTCTTTTTTTTTTTTTTTTTTTTTTTTTTTAAAAAATGATGTATGTATTTATTTGTCTGTCTGTCTGTCTGTCTGTCTGTCTGTCTGTCTGTCTGTCTGTCTGTCTGTCTGTCTGTCTGTCTGTCTGTCTGTCTGTCTGTGGAACTAACTCTCTCGTCTGCTGTCTCCTAGGAAATCCGACTGCGCAGACGCCAGACCAGGCCACGAGGCCTCTCGCCCGAGTCCGGCGGTCATCCGGCGGTCAGCGTTCTTCTCTTGCCCCGCCCCTCCGCGGAGTACCGGCGTCTGGTGAGTCGCCCGGGGGGACGCCGGACCCCGTACGGTCGAGGGGTATCGCTTCTCGGCCTTTTGGCTAAGATCAAGTGTAGTATCTGTTCTTATCAGTTTAATATCTGATACGTCCTCTACCCGAGGACTATATATTAATCTGATTTTTGGAACAGGGAGACGGAAGAGGGGCTTGCTCCGTCCGCTCCACGCATCGACCTGGTATTGCAGTGACTCCAGGAACGGTGCACATCTCTTTGAATGTTGAAGAAAAGAACCCAAGAACCCAAGAACCCAAGAACCCAAGAACCCAAGAACCCAAGAACACAAGAACACAAGAACCCTCTCTCCCAGGTCTCTACCTCCCTTTTCGCCCGCTGTTGCGTTTTCCCGCTCTTTTTCTCTTTTTTTTTTTTTTTTTTTTTTTTTTTAAAAAATGATGTATGTATTTATTTGTCTGTCTGTCTGTCTGTCTGTCTGTCTGTCTGTCTGTCTGTCTGTCTGTCTGTCTGTCTGTCTGTCTGTCTGTCTGTCTGTCTGTCTGTGGAACTAACTCTCTCGTCTGCTGTCTCCTAGGAAATCCGACTGCGCAGACGCCAGACCAGGCCACGAGGCCTCTCGCCCGAGTCCGGCGGTCATCCGGCGGTCAGCGTTCTTCTCTTGCCCCGCCCCTCCGCGGAGTACCGGCGTCTGGTGAGTCGCCCGGGGGGACGCCGGACCCCGTACGGTCGAGGGGTATCGCTTCTCGGCCTTTTGGCTAAGATCAAGTGTAGTATCTGTTCTTATCAGTTTAATATCTGATACGTCCTCTACCCGAGGACTATATATTAATCTGATTTTTGGAACAGGGAGACGGAAGAGGGGCTTGCTCCGTCCGCTCCACGCATCGACCTGGTATTGCAGTGACTCCAGGAACGGTGCACATCTCTTTGAATGTTGAAGAAAAGAACCCAAGAACCCAAGAACCCAAGAACCCAAGAACCCAAGAACCCAAGAACACAAGAACACAAGAACCCTCTCTCCCAGGTCTCTACCTCCCTTTTCGCCCGCTGTTGCGTTTTCCCGCTCTTTTTCTCTTTTTTTTTTTTTTTTTTTTTTTTTTTAAAAAATGATGTATGTATTTATTTGTCTGTCTGTCTGTCTGTCTGTCTGTCTGTCTGTCTGTCTGTCTGTCTGTCTGTCTGTCTGTCTGTCTGTCTGTCTGTCTGTCTGTGGAACTAACTCTCTCGTCTGCTGTCTCCTAGGAAATCCGACTGCGCAGACGCCAGACCAGGCCACGAGGCCTCTCGCCCGAGTCCGGCGGTCATCCGGCGGTCAGCGTTCTTCTCTTGCCCCGCCCCTCCGCGGAGTACCGGCGTCTGGTGAGTCGCCCGGGGGGACGCCGGACCCCGTACGGTCGAGGGGTATCGCTTCTCGGCCTTTTGGCTAAGATCAAGTGTAGTATCTGTTCTTATCAGTTTAATATCTGATACGTCCTCTACCCGAGGACTATATATTAATCTGATTTTTGGAACAGGGAGACGGAAGAGGGGCTTGCTCCGTCCGCTCCACGCATCGACCTGGTATTGCAGTGACTCCAGGAACGGTGCACATCTCTTTGAATGTTGAAGAAAAGAACCCAAGAACCCAAGAACCCAAGAACCCAAGAACCCAAGAACCCAAGAACACAAGAACACAAGAACCCTCTCTCCCAGGTCTCTACCTCCCTTTTCGCCCGCTGTTGCGTTTTCCCGCTCTTTTTCTCTTTTTTTTTTTTTTTTTTTTTTTTTTAAAAAATGATGTATGTATTTATTTGTCTGTCTGTCTGTCTGTCTGTCTGTCTGTCTGTCTGTCTGTCTGTCTGTCTGTCTGTCTGTCTGTCTGTCTGTCTGTCTGTCTGTGGAACTAACTCTCTCGTCTGCTGTCTCCTAGGAAATCCGACTGCGCAGACGCCAGACCAGGCCACGAGGCCTCTCGCCCGAGTCCGGCGGTCATCCGGCGGTCAGCGTTCTTCTCTTGCCCCGCCCCTCCGCGGAGTACCGGCGTCTGGTGAGTCGCCCGGGGGGACGCCGGACCCCGTACGGTCGAGGGGTATCGCTTCTCGGCCTTTTGGCTAAGATCAAGTGTAGTATCTGTTCTTATCAGTTTAATATCTGATACGTCCTCTACCCGAGGACTATATATTAATCTGATTTTTGGAACAGGGAGACGGAAGAGGGGCTTGCTCCGTCCGCTCCACGCATCGACCTGGTATTGCAGTGACTCCAGGAACGGTGCACATCTCTTTGAATGTTGAAGAAAAGAACCCAAGAACCCAAGAACCCAAGAACCCAAGAACCCAAGAACCCAAGAACACAAGAACACAAGAACCCTCTCTCCCAGGTCTCTACCTCCCTTTTCGCCCGCTGTTGCGTTTTCCCGCTCTTTTTCTCTTTTTTTTTTTTTTTTTTTTTTTTTTAAAAAATGATGTATGTATTTATTTGTCTGTCTGTCTGTCTGTCTGTCTGTCTGTCTGTCTGTCTGTCTGTCTGTCTGTCTGTCTGTCTGTCTGTCTGTCTGTCTGTCTGTGGAACTAACTCTCTCGTCTGCTGTCTCCTAGGAAATCCGACTGCGCAGACGCCAGACCAGGCCACGAGGCCTCTCGCCCGAGTCCGGCGGTCATCCGGCGGTCAGCGTTCTTCTCTTGCCCCGCCCCTCCGCGGAGTACCGGCGTCTGGTGAGTCGCCCGGGGGGACGCCGGACCCCGTACGGTCGAGGGGTATCGCTTCTCGGCCTTTTGGCTAAGATCAAGTGTAGTATCTGTTCTTATCAGTTTAATATCTGATACGTCCTCTACCCGAGGACTATATATTAATCTGATTTTTGGAACAGGGAGACGGAAGAGGGGCTTGCTCCGTCCGCTCCACGCATCGACCTGGTATTGCAGTGACTCCAGGAACGGTGCACATCTCTTTGAATGTTGAAGAAAAGAACCCAAGAACCCAAGAACCCAAGAACCCAAGAACCCAAGAACCCAAGAACACAAGAACACAAGAACCCTCTCTCCCAGGTCTCTACCTCCCTTTTCGCCCGCTGTTGCGTTTTCCCGCTCTTTTTCTCTTTTTTTTTTTTTTTTTTTTTTTTTTTAAAAAATGATGTATGTATTTATTTGTCTGTCTGTCTGTCTGTCTGTCTGTCTGTCTGTCTGTCTGTCTGTCTGTCTGTCTGTCTGTCTGTCTGTCTGTCTGTCTGTCTGTGGAACTAACTCTCTCGTCTGCTGTCTCCTAGGAAATCCGACTGCGCAGACGCCAGACCAGGCCACGAGGCCTCTCGCCCGAGTCCGGCGGTCATCCGGCGGTCAGCGTTCTTCTCTTGCCCCGCCCCTCCGCGGAGTACCGGCGTCTGGTGAGTCGCCCGGGGGGACGCCGGACCCCGTACGGTCGAGGGGTATCGCTTCTCGGCCTTTTGGCTAAGATCAAGTGTAGTATCTGTTCTTATCAGTTTAATATCTGATACGTCCTCTACCCGAGGACTATATATTAATCTGATTTTTGGAACAGGGAGACGGAAGAGGGGCTTGCTCCGTCCGCTCCACGCATCGACCTGGTATTGCAGTGACTCCAGGAACGGTGCACATCTCTTTGAATGTTGAAGAAAAGAACCCAAGAACCCAAGAACCCAAGAACCCAAGAACCCAAGAACCCAAGAACACAAGAACACAAGAACCCTCTCTCCCAGGTCTCTACCTCCCTTTTCGCCCGCTGTTGCGTTTTCCCGCTCTTTTTCTCTTTTTTTTTTTTTTTTTTTTTTTTTTTAAAAAATGATGTATGTATTTATTTGTCTGTCTGTCTGTCTGTCTGTCTGTCTGTCTGTCTGTCTGTCTGTCTGTCTGTCTGTCTGTCTGTCTGTCTGTCTGTCTGTCTGTGGAACTAACTCTCTCGTCTGCTGTCTCCTAGGAAATCCGACTGCGCAGACGCCAGACCAGGCCACGAGGCCTCTCGCCCGAGTCCGGCGGTCATCCGGCGGTCAGCGTTCTTCTCTTGCCCCGCCCCTCCGCGGAGTACCGGCGTCTGGTGAGTCGCCCGGGGGGACGCCGGACCCCGTACGGTCGAGGGGTATCGCTTCTCGGCCTTTTGGCTAAGATCGCGGTCGACTTGCTGGTGGGAGGAGGCGGGGCCTAACCTTTTGGTGGTTTTGCTCCCTTTTGTTAGCAAGTTACATTGTCTTTGTGCTTTTTTTGTATAATATTATTTGTATTGTTTTGTATTGTTTGTTGTCTTAATTTTTGTCCTTGTCTTTTCTTGTAGGTGCTAAGCAGCGGTCTTTCCTTGGAGTTTAAAGTTTAACATCTTGCCCGGGTAAGCGCTGCTTAGCTCCTTTTTAGTCTGTGGGATTTTTAGTGTGTTTTAGCGTGTTTTAGGTAATTTATATATTTATTGTTTTAAGTATTTATAGTTTTAGTGGTTTTAGGTTAGGTTGTTAGGCCCGTGGTGCCTCCACCATGTCGGCTGCCCGTGCCGGCATGCGGAGGCACCATTGTGTGCGTTTTAAATTTAAAGAAAAAGAAGGGAAGCTTCTGGAGTTGTCCAGGTTGGACTTCTCCAGAAAGCTCCTTCGACAAACGATGGGTTTTACGGCCGAAGACTTGAATTGTCTTCTGACTCTGCCTGGTAACAAGGGTTTTGACGTTAGCTTTCGCTCGGCTTCTCTGCTTAATGTTTTTTGGCAACGGTTTGTGACACGGCAAGACCAGTTCTCCATGTTTGAAGTTGAGAAACTTTCTGACAATTCACAGAAAGTGGTGATTGTCAGACTGTTTAATGAAACGGTAACTGGAGAAGACATTAGTACATGGCTGGCAAGATACTGCTCAGTTCGTAGCCCACCTGTCAAGGTGTTAGACGAGGATGGCATTTGGAACTGCTCGTGGCGAGTTCCTGTTAAACAACAGGAAGACCCGAGCGGCTACCAAGGCCTCCGTCTGATACCGTCCATGATTGTGTTGGGGGAGAACAGGGGCTACATCCACTACCAAGGGATGCCCAAACTGTGTCGCAAGTGCAACCAGTTTGGGCACCTAGCCGAAGCATGCCAAGAAACAGTTTGTAGGAAGTGCAGAGAAATTGGGCATCTTTTCGAAGAATGCACCAATGGCAGAAAGTGTAACCTCTGTGGAGACAAATCCCATCTCTACAGAGATTGCCCAAATTCGTTTGCCAACAAGCTAAAAGCTAGCAAAATGGCCGCCATGGCCGCCCGGCCGCATGGCCGGGTGGAAGAACAGGAAAAGATGGGCAAAATGGAGGAAAGGGCGGCCCCTGAAGTCTTGGAGGGAAACCTCCTGCCGGCTTCAGGGGTTAGCCAGGCGGCTACGGGCGAAGCTAACTCTCAGGCAGAGTCAGACCATGATCCGGAGGCCACACCCTCCCTGGTGGAAGAGGAGCCAGAGCAGGAGCGGGAAGCTCCGCCCTCCTCAACCCTAGGTGAGGTGAGTGTGGCCTCTGAGGGGAGTGATACCACTGCCTCACTCTCCAGTGCACAACACTCAAAGAGGCCGAGGACTTCTCCTGAGTCAGAAATGACTCAGAAGAAACATCGAGGGTCGTCAGGTAGTTCTGCATCAGAAGACCTGAACAGACTATTCGATAGCTCCGATGAGGCACCTACTTTGAGTGAAATGCTAGAAACATCTACTCCTCTGACAAGGCAAGAGGCTCTCTCTGCCGAGTCAGAGGAAGGAGACACCAGTGAACCTCCTGATCTAACCCAACCATTGGTGATCAAGGAGGAACTGGTGTCACAGGAGATCAGTCCTTGATCTCCACTTGTTTTAATGATAATTTGTAGTCTTTTAATACAGTCATGTTTTTAACCATACTGCTCATGAGTCTCACAATTTCCACCATCAATGTCCGAAGCGTGAAGACTCAAGTGAGAGCACAGACTATTTTATCCCTGCTGAGCACTCTTAAAGCAGATATCTTTCTGCTGCAAGAGTGCTCCTTGCCTTTTTTACCACATTATAGGAAGTGGGAACAGATGTGGACCCCGGGACCCTCTGTTTGGAGTGGTTCAAACTCCAACAGAGCGGACGGGGTCGCCATTTTAATCAAAAACCCGCACATCTTGGTGAAGGGCAGCACGGTGGTGAGACCCGGGCGGGCCCTTTTAACCCACTTGACGGTTTTAGACAGGGATTTTAATATTCTTAACGTGTATGGTTTTAATGACAAAAACGACCGACATGACCTGCTTGAGGATTTGCAGCCCCACATGCTAGGGAGGGCTCCCCTAGCTGTCGGAGGGGATTTTAATTGTGTTTTAAGCACAAAAGATAGAAAGAAGGTAGGGGAGGATTTTAAGTTAGATAAGACGTCCGTGTTTTTAAAGAATATAGTTAGGGATTTTAACTTAGTCGACTGTTTTAGAAAACTGCATCCACGGGAGGAGGGCTTCACCTGGTTCAGTGGTGACGGCGCCCGTGCCTCCCGTATCGACTTTGTTTTTACAAGAGACTGCCCGCCCACGGATGCTACAATTACCCCTGTCTTTTTCTCCGATCACTGCATGCTCTCTTGCACCCTTTCACTCCCCACGGGTGCGACGGTAGGGGGAGGGCTGTGGAGGCTGAACTGCTCCCTGTTGGAAGATGAGGAGATAGTTAGAGAATACAGGGAGCAGTTTAGCCTCTGGCAGACCCTCCAAGACCTGTACGACACACGAGCACAATGGTGGGAGATGGTGAAGGGACGGACCAAGACATTTTTTAGACAAAAAGGAAAAAGAAAGAAAGAGAGAGAGGGTAGGCGCATGATGGGGCTGCAAAAAAGACTACAAAGATATTTTAACCTTTTAAACCAAGGTTTTGATTTTAGCGAACAAATAAAAGAAGTAAAAAAAGAAATGTCGGTTTTAATGGAAATAAAGAGCAAGGGCTTTATTTTAAGAAGTAGGGAGAGGGAGGTGGAAGAGGGGGAAAAATGTACGAAATATTTTTTTAAGAAAATCATGTCCCAAAGTCCTCTGATCACCGGTTTTAAAGAAAACGATGTTGTTTTTAATAAAACCCATGAGATTTTAGAGGTGACAGAGAGATTTTATGGTGAGTTATATGATTTTAAAAATATACATGAAGATACCCTCCAGGAAGTTTTACACCTTTTAGACAAAACCCTTGAAGACAGTGTGCTTTTAAAAGAGGATTTTACTCTTTTAGAAATTCTTAATGGTCTTAAAGGTTTTAAACAGGGGAAGGCCCCGGGAGCGGACGGGCTTCCCCTAGAGTTTTATAGAACCTTTTATGACCTTTTAGCACACGACCTACTGACAGTTTTTAAAGAATTTGACGGACTCAGGAGACTCCCTGACAGCTTTAGAGTAGGGATAGTGTCATTACTTTACAAGAAAGGTGACAGACATGACATTACAAACTGGAGACCGATCACGCTTTTAAATGTTGACTGCAAACTTTTTAGTAGGATTTTATCAAGACGCATGTCAACTGTTTTAGAGGACGTGATCCACCCGGATCAAGTCTGTGCCGTCCCTGGAAGGAGGATCACGGACAGCCTAGTGCTGGTCCGTGACGCCATCTGTTTTGCGAGAGACAGAAATATTCGGCTTCTAGTCCTAAATTTAGACTTTGAGAAAGCTTTTGATCGGGTCTCGCACCAGTACCTTTTAAAGGTACTGCAAAAAATGGGCTTCCCAGGGAGGTTTGTAAAGTGGGTGGGCATGCTGTATACGGACATATACAGCCAGATTAGAGTAAATGGGCACCTAACAAAAGCGATCAACATTCGCTCTGGCGTCCGCCAGGGGTGTCCGTTATCCCCACTCCTGTTCGTTGCTTGCATCGAGCCGCTGGCACAGATCTTGAGAAGGGACAAATGGATCAAAGGACTTGACTTGCCAGGTGGACTGACGGCGACTTGTACACTGTACATGGACGACGTGACCCTTTTACTTACCGACGTTTTATCGGCCCAAAGAGCACTCGACTTGACTGACTGGTACGGAAGGGCCTCGGGCGCCAAGCTCAACAGGAGCAAGTCCGAGGCCCAGCTCTTTGGGCCGTGGGGTGACGTACGACCAAATCTGGCGGTTCATTTTAAACAAAAGGACATAAAGATTTTAGGAATTAAATTTGACGAAGAGGGTGGTGGACGTGGGAACTGGACTGACGTGCTAGGGAAAGTTAGACAGCGACTGGGGTTCTGGGGACTTAGAGGACTGACAATGGAAGGCAAGGTTTTAATTTTTAAAGCCGTGATTTTACCCCTGTTTTTATTGTTGTCCTCTGTTTTTAGTCCCCCCAGGAGCTTTCTCTCAGGTGTGGAGAGAGCGGTGTTTTATTTCATGTGGGGGTCCAAGTGGGAGAGGCTGAAAAGAGAAACAGTCAAGAAGAGGAAGGAGAATGGAGGAAAAGCCCTCCCAGACCCCCACCTGTTTTTAGGAGCTCATTTCACCGCCCTCCACATCCGTTACGCGACGGCCCCATCCAGGGACAACAAGACCGCGGCCCTAGCCCGCTTCTGGATGGGGTCGTACCTGAGAAAGCTCCGGATTTTAACCCAAGATCTTAGACGTCCAACTGCTTTTAACCTGCCCCCGCAATATGGTTTTATCAAAAAGTTTTTAGTCAAATTTGACATGGAGGGGCAGGATGTCACAATTTTAACGAACGCTAAATCTCTTGTCTCCCTTGTGCAGGACCGGGAAACAGTGAGCCCCGTTCCCGGCCTCACTTCGAGTGAGGCCCAGCAGGCTTGGCGGAACGCAGCCCACCCAGCTCTCCAGAACAAGCTGAAGGATCTGGCGTGGATGGCGCTCCACGAGGTCCTCCCGGTCAGAGCCGTGATGCACTCCCGGGGCATGGCCCGGACCGCCACCTGCCCACGGCCCGGTTGCGGCCACCCGGAGACCGTGAGGCACCTGCTCTGGGAGTGCAGGGAGGCGAGGGACCTGTGGGCCGATACCGGCCCCCTGCTACACCCGAGCCTGCCAGCGGGGGGAGGCCCCGCGCTGAGCTACCGGCTAGCGGCAAGCGGGGTGGGCCAGGGCGCCACCATCCCATCCGCCGACTTCGCAGCGCTCTGGCTCACCCTCAACAGCATCAAAGCCGCATTGTGGGCCTCCCGGAACCTGCTGGTGGGGAAGCGCGTGTCGGTGCCCCTGCCAGCGTTACGGCGGATGGTTACAGCTACGCGGCAGGAGGCGCCGCACGCCGCCATTCGGAGGGGGCCGGGGTCACACGCAGGAAGGTCCCAGCCCCCACCACGGCTACCGGCTCCCGCCGACGCACCCCCACAGTCAACACCACGGGACGGAGCAGCGGGCGGAGGGGAGGACCTCCTCTGGGCGCATCCGCGCTTGCCTCGCTCTTCTGGGGAGCTGGGTGGAGCCTCTTGATAGTGGCTCACCCTAGTCCTGCACGACGGAGACAATTTTAATTGGACTTTTACTACATTTTACTGGTTTTTACCACTTTTGAAGCATGGACTTTTAACATCTTTTTTACACCAACATGGACCTATAAACACACGAACTTTGCACAGACACACACAGACACATTTTAACACAAAAGACTTTTATTGAAAATGATTTTATGTGTGTGAAAAGAAAGAAACTGTGAAAAAGAAATAAAAATGTGTGAATGTATTTATAATGTATGATGAAAGCCATGAAACTGTGATGTACTGAACAAATGCCATGTGATGGAAAATTAATGAAAAACTGTAAGAATAAGTGGAAAAATGATGTACAACCAAAAACCAATGTAATGTATTTTAAATGAAACCATGTGACAATAAATTTTTTTCGAAAGAAAAAATCTGTTCTTATCAGTTTAATATCTGATACGTCCTCTACCCGAGGACTATATATTAATCTGATTTTTGGAACAGGGAGACGGAAGAGGGGCTTGCTCCGTCCGCTCCACGCATCGACCTGGTATTGCAGTGACTCCAGGAACGGTGCACATCTCTTTGAATGTTGAAGAAAAGAACCCAAGAACCCAAGAACCCAAGAACCCAAGAACCCAAGAACCCAAGAACACAAGAACACAAGAACCCTCTCTCCCAGGTCTCTACCTCCCTTTTCGCCCGCTGTTGCGTTTTCCCGCTCTTTTTCTCTTTTTTTTTTTTTTTTTTTTTTTTTTTAAAAAATGATGTATGTATTTATTTGTCTGTCTGTCTGTCTGTCTGTCTGTCTGTCTGTCTGTCTGTCTGTCTGTCTGTCTGTCTGTCTGTCTGTCTGTCTGTCTGTCTGTGGAACTAACTCTCTCGTCTGCTGTCTCCTAGGAAATCCGACTGCGCAGACGCCAGACCAGGCCACGAGGCCTCTCGCCCGAGTCCGGCGGTCATCCGGCGGTCAGCGTTCTTCTCTTGCCCCGCCCCTCCGCGGAGTACCGGCGTCTGGTGAGTCGCCCGGGGGGACGCCGGACCCCGTACGGTCGAGGGGTATCGCTTCTCGGCCTTTTGGCTAAGATCAAGTGTAGTATCTGTTCTTATCAGTTTAATATCTGATACGTCCTCTACCCGAGGACTATATATTAATCTGATTTTTGGAACAGGGAGACGGAAGAGGGGCTTGCTCCGTCCGCTCCACGCATCGACCTGGTATTGCAGTGACTCCAGGAACGGTGCACATCTCTTTGAATGTTGAAGAAAAGAACCCAAGAACCCAAGAACCCAAGAACCCAAGAACCCAAGAACCCAAGAACACAAGAACACAAGAACCCTCTCTCCCAGGTCTCTACCTCCCTTTTCGCCCGCTGTTGCGTTTTCCCGCTCTTTTTCTCTTTTTTTTTTTTTTTTTTTTTTTTTTTAAAAAATGATGTATGTATTTATTTGTCTGTCTGTCTGTCTGTCTGTCTGTCTGTCTGTCTGTCTGTCTGTCTGTCTGTCTGTCTGTCTGTCTGTCTGTCTGTCTGTCTGTGGAACTAACTCTCTCGTCTGCTGTCTCCTAGGAAATCCGACTGCGCAGACGCCAGACCAGGCCACGAGGCCTCTCGCCCGAGTCCGGCGGTCATCCGGCGGTCAGCGTTCTTCTCTTGCCCCGCCCCTCCGCGGAGTACCGGCGTCTGGTGAGTCGCCCGGGGGGACGCCGGACCCCGTACGGTCGAGGGGTATCGCTTCTCGGCCTTTTGGCTAAGATCAAGTGTAGTATCTGTTCTTATCAGTTTAATATCTGATACGTCCTCTACCCGAGGACTATATATTAATCTGATTTTTGGAACAGGGAGACGGAAGAGGGGCTTGCTCCGTCCGCTCCACGCATCGACCTGGTATTGCAGTGACTCCAGGAACGGTGCACATCTCTTTGAATGTTGAAGAAAAGAACCCAAGAACCCAAGAACCCAAGAACCCAAGAACCCAAGAACCCAAGAACACAAGAACACAAGAACCCTCTCTCCCAGGTCTCTACCTCCCTTTTCGCCCGCTGTTGCGTTTTCCCGCTCTTTTTCTCTTTTTTTTTTTTTTTTTTTTTTTTTTTAAAAAATGATGTATGTATTTATTTGTCTGTCTGTCTGTCTGTCTGTCTGTCTGTCTGTCTGTCTGTCTGTCTGTCTGTCTGTCTGTCTGTCTGTCTGTCTGTCTGTCTGTGGAACTAACTCTCTCGTCTGCTGTCTCCTAGGAAATCCGACTGCGCAGACGCCAGACCAGGCCACGAGGCCTCTCGCCCGAGTCCGGCGGTCATCCGGCGGTCAGCGTTCTTCTCTTGCCCCGCCCCTCCGCGGAGTACCGGCGTCTGGTGAGTCGCCCGGGGGGACGCCGGACCCCGTACGGTCGAGGGGTATCGCTTCTCGGCCTTTTGGCTAAGATCAAGTGTAGTATCTGTTCTTATCAGTTTAATATCTGATACGTCCTCTACCCGAGGACTATATATTAATCTGATTTTTGGAACAGGGAGACGGAAGAGGGGCTTGCTCCGTCCGCTCCACGCATCGACCTGGTATTGCAGTGACTCCAGGAACGGTGCACATCTCTTTGAATGTTGAAGAAAAGAACCCAAGAACCCAAGAACCCAAGAACCCAAGAACCCAAGAACCCAAGAACACAAGAACACAAGAACCCTCTCTCCCAGGTCTCTACCTCCCTTTTCGCCCGCTGTTGCGTTTTCCCGCTCTTTTTCTCTTTTTTTTTTTTTTTTTTTTTTTTTTTAAAAAATGATGTATGTATTTATTTGTCTGTCTGTCTGTCTGTCTGTCTGTCTGTCTGTCTGTCTGTCTGTCTGTCTGTCTGTCTGTCTGTCTGTCTGTCTGTCTGTCTGTGGAACTAACTCTCTCGTCTGCTGTCTCCTAGGAAATCCGACTGCGCAGACGCCAGACCAGGCCACGAGGCCTCTCGCCCGAGTCCGGCGGTCATCCGGCGGTCAGCGTTCTTCTCTTGCCCCGCCCCTCCGCGGAGTACCGGCGTCTGGTGAGTCGCCCGGGGGGACGCCGGACCCCGTACGGTCGAGGGGTATCGCTTCTCGGCCTTTTGGCTAAGATCAAGTGTAGTATCTGTTCTTATCAGTTTAATATCTGATACGTCCTCTACCCGAGGACTATATATTAATCTGATTTTTGGAACAGGGAGACGGAAGAGGGGCTTGCTCCGTCCGCTCCACGCATCGACCTGGTATTGCAGTGACTCCAGGAACGGTGCACATCTCTTTGAATGTTGAAGAAAAGAACCCAAGAACCCAAGAACCCAAGAACCCAAGAACCCAAGAACCCAAGAACACAAGAACACAAGAACCCTCTCTCCCAGGTCTCTACCTCCCTTTTCGCCCGCTGTTGCGTTTTCCCGCTCTTTTTCTCTTTTTTTTTTTTTTTTTTTTTTTTTTTAAAAAATGATGTATGTATTTATTTGTCTGTCTGTCTGTCTGTCTGTCTGTCTGTCTGTCTGTCTGTCTGTCTGTCTGTCTGTCTGTCTGTCTGTCTGTCTGTCTGTCTGTCTGTGGAACTAACTCTCTCGTCTGCTGTCTCCTAGGAAATCCGACTGCGCAGACGCCAGACCAGGCCACGAGGCCTCTCGCCCGAGTCCGGCGGTCATCCGGCGGTCAGCGTTCTTCTCTTGCCCCGCCCCTCCGCGGAGTACCGGCGTCTGGTGAGTCGCCCGGGGGGACGCCGGACCCCGTACGGTCGAGGGGTATCGCTTCTCGGCCTTTTGGCTAAGATCAAGTGTAGTATCTGTTCTTATCAGTTTAATATCTGATACGTCCTCTACCCGAGGACTATATATTAATCTGATTTTTGGAACAGGGAGACGGAAGAGGGGCTTGCTCCGTCCGCTCCACGCATCGACCTGGTATTGCAGTGACTCCAGGAACGGTGCACATCTCTTTGAATGTTGAAGAAAAGAACCCAAGAACCCAAGAACCCAAGAACCCAAGAACCCAAGAACCCAAGAACACAAGAACACAAGAACCCTCTCTCCCAGGTCTCTACCTCCCTTTTCGCCCGCTGTTGCGTTTTCCCGCTCTTTTTCTCTTTTTTTTTTTTTTTTTTTTTTTTTTTAAAAAATGATGTATGTATTTATTTGTCTGTCTGTCTGTCTGTCTGTCTGTCTGTCTGTCTGTCTGTCTGTCTGTCTGTCTGTCTGTCTGTCTGTCTGTCTGTCTGTCTGTCTGTGGAACTAACTCTCTCGTCTGCTGTCTCCTAGGAAATCCGACTGCGCAGACGCCAGACCAGGCCACGAGGCCTCTCGCCCGAGTCCGGCGGTCATCCGGCGGTCAGCGTTCTTCTCTTGCCCCGCCCCTCCGCGGAGTACCGGCGTCTGGTGAGTCGCCCGGGGGGACGCCGGACCCCGTACGGTCGAGGGGTATCGCTTCTCGGCCTTTTGGCTAAGATCAAGTGTAGTATCTGTTCTTATCAGTTTAATATCTGATACGTCCTCTACCCGAGGACTATATATTAATCTGATTTTTGGAACAGGGAGACGGAAGAGGGGCTTGCTCCGTCCGCTCCACGCATCGACCTGGTATTGCAGTGACTCCAGGAACGGTGCACATCTCTTTGAATGTTGAAGAAAAGAACCCAAGAACCCAAGAACCCAAGAACCCAAGAACCCAAGAACCCAAGAACACAAGAACACAAGAACCCTCTCTCCCAGGTCTCTACCTCCCTTTTCGCCCGCTGTTGCGTTTTCCCGCTCTTTTTCTCTTTTTTTTTTTTTTTTTTTTTTTTTTTAAAAAATGATGTATGTATTTATTTGTCTGTCTGTCTGTCTGTCTGTCTGTCTGTCTGTCTGTCTGTCTGTCTGTCTGTCTGTCTGTCTGTCTGTCTGTCTGTCTGTCTGTGGAACTAACTCTCTCGTCTGCTGTCTCCTAGGAAATCCGACTGCGCAGACGCCAGACCAGGCCACGAGGCCTCTCGCCCGAGTCCGGCGGTCATCCGGCGGTCAGCGTTCTTCTCTTGCCCCGCCCCTCCGCGGAGTACCGGCGTCTGGTGAGTCGCCCGGGGGGACGCCGGACCCCGTACGGTCGAGGGGTATCGCTTCTCGGCCTTTTGGCTAAGATCAAGTGTAGTATCTGTTCTTATCAGTTTAATATCTGATACGTCCTCTACCCGAGGACTATATATTAATCTGATTTTTGGAACAGGGAGACGGAAGAGGGGCTTGCTCCGTCCGCTCCACGCATCGACCTGGTATTGCAGTGACTCCAGGAACGGTGCACATCTCTTTGAATGTTGAAGAAAAGAACCCAAGAACCCAAGAACCCAAGAACCCAAGAACCCAAGAACCCAAGAACACAAGAACACAAGAACCCTCTCTCCCAGGTCTCTACCTCCCTTTTCGCCCGCTGTTGCGTTTTCCCGCTCTTTTTCTCTTTTTTTTTTTTTTTTTTTTTTTTTTTAAAAAATGATGTATGTATTTATTTGTCTGTCTGTCTGTCTGTCTGTCTGTCTGTCTGTCTGTCTGTCTGTCTGTCTGTCTGTCTGTCTGTCTGTCTGTCTGTCTGTCTGTCTGTGGAACTAACTCTCTCGTCTGCTGTCTCCTAGGAAATCCGACTGCGCAGACGCCAGACCAGGCCACGAGGCCTCTCGCCCGAGTCCGGCGGTCATCCGGCGGTCAGCGTTCTTCTCTTGCCCCGCCCCTCCGCGGAGTACCGGCGTCTGGTGAGTCGCCCGGGGGGACGCCGGACCCCGTACGGTCGAGGGGTATCGCTTCTCGGCCTTTTGGCTAAGATCAAGTGTAGTATCTGTTCTTATCAGTTTAATATCTGATACGTCCTCTACCCGAGGACTATATATTAATCTGATTTTTGGAACAGGGAGACGGAAGAGGGGCTTGCTCCGTCCGCTCCACGCATCGACCTGGTATTGCAGTGACTCCAGGAACGGTGCACATCTCTTTGAATGTTGAAGAAAAGAACCCAAGAACCCAAGAACCCAAGAACCCAAGAACCCAAGAACCCAAGAACACAAGAACACAAGAACCCTCTCTCCCAGGTCTCTACCTCCCTTTTCGCCCGCTGTTGCGTTTTCCCGCTCTTTTTCTCTTTTTTTTTTTTTTTTTTTTTTTTTTAAAAAATGATGTATGTATTTATTTGTCTGTCTGTCTGTCTGTCTGTCTGTCTGTCTGTCTGTCTGTCTGTCTGTCTGTCTGTCTGTCTGTCTGTCTGTCTGTCTGTCTGTCTGTGGAACTAACTCTCTCGTCTGCTGTCTCCTAGGAAATCCGACTGCGCAGACGCCAGACCAGGCCACGAGGCCTCTCGCCCGAGTCCGGCGGTCATCCGGCGGTCAGCGTTCTTCTCTTGCCCCGCCCCTCCGCGGAGTACCGGCGTCTGGTGAGTCGCCCGGGGGGACGCCGGACCCCGTACGGTCGAGGGGTATCGCTTCTCGGCCTTTTGGCTAAGATCAAGTGTAGTATCTGTTCTTATCAGTTTAATATCTGATACGTCCTCTACCCGAGGACTATATATTAATCTGATTTTTGGAACAGGGAGACGGAAGAGGGGCTTGCTCCGTCCGCTCCACGCATCGACCTGGTATTGCAGTGACTCCAGGAACGGTGCACATCTCTTTGAATGTTGAAGAAAAGAACCCAAGAACCCAAGAACCCAAGAACCCAAGAACCCAAGAACCCAAGAACACAAGAACACAAGAACCCTCTCTCCCAGGTCTCTACCTCCCTTTTCGCCCGCTGTTGCGTTTTCCCGCTCTTTTTCTCTTTTTTTTTTTTTTTTTTTTTTTTTTTAAAAAATGATGTATGTATTTATTTGTCTGTCTGTCTGTCTGTCTGTCTGTCTGTCTGTCTGTCTGTCTGTCTGTCTGTCTGTCTGTCTGTCTGTCTGTCTGTCTGTCTGTCTGTGGAACTAACTCTCTCGTCTGCTGTCTCCTAGGAAATCCGACTGCGCAGACGCCAGACCAGGCCACGAGGCCTCTCGCCCGAGTCCGGCGGTCATCCGGCGGTCAGCGTTCTTCTCTTGCCCCGCCCCTCCGCGGAGTACCGGCGTCTGGTGAGTCGCCCGGGGGGACGCCGGACCCCGTACGGTCGAGGGGTATCGCTTCTCGGCCTTTTGGCTAAGATCAAGTGTAGTATCTGTTCTTATCAGTTTAATATCTGATACGTCCTCTACCCGAGGACTATATATTAATCTGATTTTTGGAACAGGGAGACGGAAGAGGGGCTTGCTCCGTCCGCTCCACGCATCGACCTGGTATTGCAGTGACTCCAGGAACGGTGCACATCTCTTTGAATGTTGAAGAAAAGAACCCAAGAACCCAAGAACCCAAGAACCCAAGAACCCAAGAACCCAAGAACACAAGAACACAAGAACCCTCTCTCCCAGGTCTCTACCTCCCTTTTCGCCCGCTGTTGCGTTTTCCCGCTCTTTTTCTCTTTTTTTTTTTTTTTTTTTTTTTTTTTAAAAAATGATGTATGTATTTATTTGTCTGTCTGTCTGTCTGTCTGTCTGTCTGTCTGTCTGTCTGTCTGTCTGTCTGTCTGTCTGTCTGTCTGTCTGTCTGTCTGTCTGTGGAACTAACTCTCTCGTCTGCTGTCTCCTAGGAAATCCGACTGCGCAGACGCCAGACCAGGCCACGAGGCCTCTCGCCCGAGTCCGGCGGTCATCCGGCGGTCAGCGTTCTTCTCTTGCCCCGCCCCTCCGCGGAGTACCGGCGTCTGGTGAGTCGCCCGGGGGGACGCCGGACCCCGTACGGTCGAGGGGTATCGCTTCTCGGCCTTTTGGCTAAGATCAAGTGTAGTATCTGTTCTTATCAGTTTAATATCTGATACGTCCTCTACCCGAGGACTATATATTAATCTGATTTTTGGAACAGGGAGACGGAAGAGGGGCTTGCTCCGTCCGCTCCACGCATCGACCTGGTATTGCAGTGACTCCAGGAACGGTGCACATCTCTTTGAATGTTGAAGAAAAGAACCCAAGAACCCAAGAACCCAAGAACCCAAGAACCCAAGAACCCAAGAACACAAGAACACAAGAACCCTCTCTCCCAGGTCTCTACCTCCCTTTTCGCCCGCTGTTGCGTTTTCCCGCTCTTTTTCTCTTTTTTTTTTTTTTTTTTTTTTTTTTTAAAAAATGATGTATGTATTTATTTGTCTGTCTGTCTGTCTGTCTGTCTGTCTGTCTGTCTGTCTGTCTGTCTGTCTGTCTGTCTGTCTGTCTGTCTGTCTGTCTGTCTGTGGAACTAACTCTCTCGTCTGCTGTCTCCTAGGAAATCCGACTGCGCAGACGCCAGACCAGGCCACGAGGCCTCTCGCCCGAGTCCGGCGGTCATCCGGCGGTCAGCGTTCTTCTCTTGCCCCGCCCCTCCGCGGAGTACCGGCGTCTGGTGAGTCGCCCGGGGGGACGCCGGACCCCGTACGGTCGAGGGGTATCGCTTCTCGGCCTTTTGGCTAAGATCAAGTGTAGTATCTGTTCTTATCAGTTTAATATCTGATACGTCCTCTACCCGAGGACTATATATTAATCTGATTTTTGGAACAGGGAGACGGAAGAGGGGCTTGCTCCGTCCGCTCCACGCATCGACCTGGTATTGCAGTGACTCCAGGAACGGTGCACATCTCTTTGAATGTTGAAGAAAAGAACCCAAGAACCCAAGAACCCAAGAACCCAAGAACCCAAGAACCCAAGAACACAAGAACACAAGAACCCTCTCTCCCAGGTCTCTACCTCCCTTTTCGCCCGCTGTTGCGTTTTCCCGCTCTTTTTCTCTTTTTTTTTTTTTTTTTTTTTTTTTTTAAAAAATGATGTATGTATTTATTTGTCTGTCTGTCTGTCTGTCTGTCTGTCTGTCTGTCTGTCTGTCTGTCTGTCTGTCTGTCTGTCTGTCTGTCTGTCTGTCTGTCTGTGGAACTAACTCTCTCGTCTGCTGTCTCCTAGGAAATCCGACTGCGCAGACGCCAGACCAGGCCACGAGGCCTCTCGCCCGAGTCCGGCGGTCATCCGGCGGTCAGCGTTCTTCTCTTGCCCCGCCCCTCCGCGGAGTACCGGCGTCTGGTGAGTCGCCCGGGGGGACGCCGGACCCCGTACGGTCGAGGGGTATCGCTTCTCGGCCTTTTGGCTAAGATCAAGTGTAGTATCTGTTCTTATCAGTTTAATATCTGATACGTCCTCTACCCGAGGACTATATATTAATCTGATTTTTGGAACAGGGAGACGGAAGAGGGGCTTGCTCCGTCCGCTCCACGCATCGACCTGGTATTGCAGTGACTCCAGGAACGGTGCACATCTCTTTGAATGTTGAAGAAAAGAACCCAAGAACCCAAGAACCCAAGAACCCAAGAACCCAAGAACCCAAGAACACAAGAACACAAGAACCCTCTCTCCCAGGTCTCTACCTCCCTTTTCGCCCGCTGTTGCGTTTTCCCGCTCTTTTTCTCTTTTTTTTTTTTTTTTTTTTTTTTTTTAAAAAATGATGTATGTATTTATTTGTCTGTCTGTCTGTCTGTCTGTCTGTCTGTCTGTCTGTCTGTCTGTCTGTCTGTCTGTCTGTCTGTCTGTCTGTCTGTCTGTCTGTGGAACTAACTCTCTCGTCTGCTGTCTCCTAGGAAATCCGACTGCGCAGACGCCAGACCAGGCCACGAGGCCTCTCGCCCGAGTCCGGCGGTCATCCGGCGGTCAGCGTTCTTCTCTTGCCCCGCCCCTCCGCGGAGTACCGGCGTCTGGTGAGTCGCCCGGGGGGACGCCGGACCCCGTACGGTCGAGGGGTATCGCTTCTCGGCCTTTTGGCTAAGATCAAGTGTAGTATCTGTTCTTATCAGTTTAATATCTGATACGTCCTCTACCCGAGGACTATATATTAATCTGATTTTTGGAACAGGGAGACGGAAGAGGGGCTTGCTCCGTCCGCTCCACGCATCGACCTGGTATTGCAGTGACTCCAGGAACGGTGCACATCTCTTTGAATGTTGAAGAAAAGAACCCAAGAACCCAAGAACCCAAGAACCCAAGAACCCAAGAACCCAAGAACACAAGAACACAAGAACCCTCTCTCCCAGGTCTCTACCTCCCTTTTCGCCCGCTGTTGCGTTTTCCCGCTCTTTTTCTCTTTTTTTTTTTTTTTTTTTTTTTTTTAAAAAATGATGTATGTATTTATTTGTCTGTCTGTCTGTCTGTCTGTCTGTCTGTCTGTCTGTCTGTCTGTCTGTCTGTCTGTCTGTCTGTCTGTCTGTCTGTCTGTCTGTCTGTGGAACTAACTCTCTCGTCTGCTGTCTCCTAGGAAATCCGACTGCGCAGACGCCAGACCAGGCCACGAGGCCTCTCGCCCGAGTCCGGCGGTCATCCGGCGGTCAGCGTTCTTCTCTTGCCCCGCCCCTCCGCGGAGTACCGGCGTCTGGTGAGTCGCCCGGGGGGACGCCGGACCCCGTACGGTCGAGGGGTATCGCTTCTCGGCCTTTTGGCTAAGATCAAGTGTAGTATCTGTTCTTATCAGTTTAATATCTGATACGTCCTCTACCCGAGGACTATATATTAATCTGATTTTTGGAACAGGGAGACGGAAGAGGGGCTTGCTCCGTCCGCTCCACGCATCGACCTGGTATTGCAGTGACTCCAGGAACGGTGCACATCTCTTTGAATGTTGAAGAAAAGAACCCAAGAACCCAAGAACCCAAGAACCCAAGAACCCAAGAACCCAAGAACACAAGAACACAAGAACCCTCTCTCCCAGGTCTCTACCTCCCTTTTCGCCCGCTGTTGCGTTTTCCCGCTCTTTTTCTCTTTTTTTTTTTTTTTTTTTTTTTTTTTAAAAAATGATGTATGTATTTATTTGTCTGTCTGTCTGTCTGTCTGTCTGTCTGTCTGTCTGTCTGTCTGTCTGTCTGTCTGTCTGTCTGTCTGTCTGTCTGTCTGTGGAACTAACTCTCTCGTCTGCTGTCTCCTAGGAAATCCGACTGCGCAGACGCCAGACCAGGCCACGAGGCCTCTCGCCCGAGTCCGGCGGTCATCCGGCGGTCAGCGTTCTTCTCTTGCCCCGCCCCTCCGCGGAGTACCGGCGTCTGGTGAGTCGCCCGGGGGGACGCCGGACCCCGTACGGTCGAGGGGTATCGCTTCTCGGCCTTTTGGCTAAGATCAAGTGTAGTATCTGTTCTTATCAGTTTAATATCTGATACGTCCTCTACCCGAGGACTATATATTAATCTGATTTTTGGAACAGGGAGACGGAAGAGGGGCTTGCTCCGTCCGCTCCACGCATCGACCTGGTATTGCAGTGACTCCAGGAACGGTGCACATCTCTTTGAATGTTGAAGAAAAGAACCCAAGAACCCAAGAACCCAAGAACCCAAGAACCCAAGAACCCAAGAACACAAGAACACAAGAACCCTCTCTCCCAGGTCTCTACCTCCCTTTTCGCCCGCTGTTGCGTTTTCCCGCTCTTTTTCTCTTTTTTTTTTTTTTTTTTTTTTTTTTTAAAAAATGATGTATGTATTTATTTGTCTGTCTGTCTGTCTGTCTGTCTGTCTGTCTGTCTGTCTGTCTGTCTGTCTGTCTGTCTGTCTGTCTGTCTGTCTGTCTGTCTGTCTGTCTGTGGAACTAACTCTCTCGTCTGCTGTCTCCTAGGAAATCCGACTGCGCAGACGCCAGACCAGGCCACGAGGCCTCTCGCCCGAGTCCGGCGGTCATCCGGCGGTCAGCGTTCTTCTCTTGCCCCGCCCCTCCGCGGAGTACCGGCGTCTGGTGAGTCGCCCGGGGGGACGCCGGACCCCGTACGGTCGAGGGGTATCGCTTCTCGGCCTTTTGGCTAAGATCAAGTGTAGTATCTGTTCTTATCAGTTTAATATCTGATACGTCCTCTACCCGAGGACTATATATTAATCTGATTTTTGGAACAGGGAGACGGAAGAGGGGCTTGCTCCGTCCGCTCCACGCATCGACCTGGTATTGCAGTGACTCCAGGAACGGTGCACATCTCTTTGAATGTTGAAGAAAAGAACCCAAGAACCCAAGAACCCAAGAACCCAAGAACCCAAGAACCCAAGAACACAAGAACACAAGAACCCTCTCTCCCAGGTCTCTACCTCCCTTTTCGCCCGCTGTTGCGTTTTCCCGCTCTTTTTCTCTTTTTTTTTTTTTTTTTTTTTTTTTTTAAAAAATGATGTATGTATTTATTTGTCTGTCTGTCTGTCTGTCTGTCTGTCTGTCTGTCTGTCTGTCTGTCTGTCTGTCTGTCTGTCTGTCTGTCTGTCTGTCTGTGGAACTAACTCTCTCGTCTGCTGTCTCCTAGGAAATCCGACTGCGCAGACGCCAGACCAGGCCACGAGGCCTCTCGCCCGAGTCCGGCGGTCATCCGGCGGTCAGCGTTCTTCTCTTGCCCCGCCCCTCCGCGGAGTACCGGCGTCTGGTGAGTCGCCCGGGGGGACGCCGGACCCCGTACGGTCGAGGGGTATCGCTTCTCGGCCTTTTGGCTAAGATCAAGTGTAGTATCTGTTCTTATCAGTTTAATATCTGATACGTCCTCTACCCGAGGACTATATATTAATCTGATTTTTGGAACAGGGAGACGGAAGAGGGGCTTGCTCCGTCCGCTCCACGCATCGACCTGGTATTGCAGTGACTCCAGGAACGGTGCACATCTCTTTGAATGTTGAAGAAAAGAACCCAAGAACCCAAGAACCCAAGAACCCAAGAACCCAAGAACCCAAGAACACAAGAACACAAGAACCCTCTCTCCCAGGTCTCTACCTCCCTTTTCCCGCTGTTGCGTTTTCCCGCTCTTTTTCTCTTTTTTTTTTTTTTTTTTTTTTTTTTAAAAAATGATGTATGTATTTATTTGTCTGTCTGTCTGTCTGTCTGTCTGTCTGTCTGTCTGTCTGTCTGTCTGTCTGTCTGTCTGTCTGTCTGTCTGTCTGTCTGTCTGTGGAACTAACTCTCTCGTCTGCTGTCTCCTAGGAAATCCGACTGCGCAGACGCCAGACCAGGCCACGAGGCCTCTCGCCCGAGTCCGGCGGTCATCCGGCGGTCAGCGTTCTTCTCTTGCCCCGCCCCTCCGCGGAGTACCGGCGTCTGGTGAGTCGCCCGGGGGGACGCCGGACCCCGTACGGTCGAGGGGTATCGCTTCTCGGCCTTTTGGCTAAGATCAAGTGTAGTATCTGTTCTTATCAGTTTAATATCTGATACGTCCTCTACCCGAGGACTATATATTAATCTGATTTTTGGAACAGGGAGACGGAAGAGGGGCTTGCTCCGTCCGCTCCACGCATCGACCTGGTATTGCAGTGACTCCAGGAACGGTGCACATCTCTTTGAATGTTGAAGAAAAGAACCCAAGAACCCAAGAACCCAAGAACCCAAGAACCCAAGAACCCAAGAACACAAGAACACAAGAACCCTCTCTCCCAGGTCTCTACCTCCCTTTTCGCCCGCTGTTGCGTTTTCCCGCTCTTTTTCTCTTTTTTTTTTTTTTTTTTTTTTTTTTTAAAAAATGATGTATGTATTTATTTGTCTGTCTGTCTGTCTGTCTGTCTGTCTGTCTGTCTGTCTGTCTGTCTGTCTGTCTGTCTGTCTGTCTGTCTGTCTGTCTGTCTGTGGAACTAACTCTCTCGTCTGCTGTCTCCTAGGAAATCCGACTGCGCAGACGCCAGACCAGGCCACGAGGCCTCTCGCCCGAGTCCGGCGGTCATCCGGCGGTCAGCGTTCTTCTCTTGCCCCGCCCCTCCGCGGAGTACCGGCGTCTGGTGAGTCGCCCGGGGGGACGCCGGACCCCGTACGGTCGAGGGGTATCGCTTCTCGGCCTTTTGGCTAAGATCAAGTGTAGTATCTGTTCTTATCAGTTTAATATCTGATACGTCCTCTACCCGAGGACTATATATTAATCTGATTTTTGGAACAGGGAGACGGAAGAGGGGCTTGCTCCGTCCGCTCCACGCATCGACCTGGTATTGCAGTGACTCCAGGAACGGTGCACATCTCTTTGAATGTTGAAGAAAAGAACCCAAGAACCCAAGAACCCAAGAACCCAAGAACCCAAGAACCCAAGAACACAAGAACACAAGAACCCTCTCTCCCAGGTCTCTACCTCCCTTTTCGCCCGCTGTTGCGTTTTCCCGCTCTTTTTCTCTTTTTTTTTTTTTTTTTTTTTTTTTTAAAAAATGATGTATGTATTTATTTGTCTGTCTGTCTGTCTGTCTGTCTGTCTGTCTGTCTGTCTGTCTGTCTGTCTGTCTGTCTGTCTGTCTGTCTGTCTGTCTGTCTGTGGAACTAACTCTCTCGTCTGCTGTCTCCTAGGAAATCCGACTGCGCAGACGCCAGACCAGGCCACGAGGCCTCTCGCCCGAGTCCGGCGGTCATCCGGCGGTCAGCGTTCTTCTCTTGCCCCGCCCCTCCGCGGAGTACCGGCGTCTGGTGAGTCGCCCGGGGGGACGCCGGACCCCGTACGGTCGAGGGGTATCGCTTCTCGGCCTTTTGGCTAAGATCAAGTGTAGTATCTGTTCTTATCAGTTTAATATCTGATACGTCCTCTACCCGAGGACTATATATTAATCTGATTTTTGGAACAGGGAGACGGAAGAGGGGCTTGCTCCGTCCGCTCCACGCATCGACCTGGTATTGCAGTGACTCCAGGAACGGTGCACATCTCTTTGAATGTTGAAGAAAAGAACCCAAGAACCCAAGAACCCAAGAACCCAAGAACCCAAGAACCCAAGAACACAAGAACACAAGAACCCTCTCTCCCAGGTCTCTACCTCCCTTTTCGCCCGCTGTTGCGTTTTCCCGCTCTTTTTCTCTTTTTTTTTTTTTTTTTTTTTTTTTTTAAAAAATGATGTATGTATTTATTTGTCTGTCTGTCTGTCTGTCTGTCTGTCTGTCTGTCTGTCTGTCTGTCTGTCTGTCTGTCTGTCTGTCTGTCTGTCTGTCTGTCTGTGGAACTAACTCTCTCGTCTGCTGTCTCCTAGGAAATCCGACTGCGCAGACGCCAGACCAGGCCACGAGGCCTCTCGCCCGAGTCCGGCGGTCATCCGGCGGTCAGCGTTCTTCTCTTGCCCCGCCCCTCCGCGGAGTACCGGCGTCTGGTGAGTCGCCCGGGGGGACGCCGGACCCCGTACGGTCGAGGGGTATCGCTTCTCGGCCTTTTGGCTAAGATCAAGTGTAGTATCTGTTCTTATCAGTTTAATATCTGATACGTCCTCTACCCGAGGACTATATATTAATCTGATTTTTGGAACAGGGAGACGGAAGAGGGGCTTGCTCCGTCCGCTCCACGCATCGACCTGGTATTGCAGTGACTCCAGGAACGGTGCACATCTCTTTGAATGTTGAAGAAAAGAACCCAAGAACCCAAGAACCCAAGAACCCAAGAACCCAAGAACCCAAGAACACAAGAACACAAGAACCCTCTCTCCCAGGTCTCTACCTCCCTTTTCGCCCGCTGTTGCGTTTTCCCGCTCTTTTTCTCTTTTTTTTTTTTTTTTTTTTTTTTTTTAAAAAATGATGTATGTATTTATTTGTCTGTCTGTCTGTCTGTCTGTCTGTCTGTCTGTCTGTCTGTCTGTCTGTCTGTCTGTCTGTCTGTCTGTCTGTCTGTCTGTCTGTGGAACTAACTCTCTCGTCTGCTGTCTCCTAGGAAATCCGACTGCGCAGACGCCAGACCAGGCCACGAGGCCTCTCGCCCGAGTCCGGCGGTCATCCGGCGGTCAGCGTTCTTCTCTTGCCCCGCCCCTCCGCGGAGTACCGGCGTCTGGTGAGTCGCCCGGGGGGACGCCGGACCCCGTACGGTCGAGGGGTATCGCTTCTCGGCCTTTTGGCTAAGATCAAGTGTAGTATCTGTTCTTATCAGTTTAATATCTGATACGTCCTCTACCCGAGGACTATATATTAATCTGATTTTTGGAACAGGGAGACGGAAGAGGGGCTTGCTCCGTCCGCTCCACGCATCGACCTGGTATTGCAGTGACTCCAGGAACGGTGCACATCTCTTTGAATGTTGAAGAAAAGAACCCAAGAACCCAAGAACCCAAGAACCCAAGAACCCAAGAACCCAAGAACACAAGAACACAAGAACCCTCTCTCCCAGGTCTCTACCTCCCTTTTCGCCCGCTGTTGCGTTTTCCCGCTCTTTTTCTCTTTTTTTTTTTTTTTTTTTTTTTTTTTAAAAAATGATGTATGTATTTATTTGTCTGTCTGTCTGTCTGTCTGTCTGTCTGTCTGTCTGTCTGTCTGTCTGTCTGTCTGTCTGTCTGTCTGTCTGTCTGTCTGTCTGTGGAACTAACTCTCTCGTCTGCTGTCTCCTAGGAAATCCGACTGCGCAGACGCCAGACCAGGCCACGAGGCCTCTCGCCCGAGTCCGGCGGTCATCCGGCGGTCAGCGTTCTTCTCTTGCCCCGCCCCTCCGCGGAGTACCGGCGTCTGGTGAGTCGCCCGGGGGGACGCCGGACCCCGTACGGTCGAGGGGTATCGCTTCTCGGCCTTTTGGCTAAGATCAAGTGTAGTATCTGTTCTTATCAGTTTAATATCTGATACGTCCTCTACCCGAGGACTATATATTAATCTGATTTTTGGAACAGGGAGACGGAAGAGGGGCTTGCTCCGTCCGCTCCACGCATCGACCTGGTATTGCAGTGACTCCAGGAACGGTGCACATCTCTTTGAATGTTGAAGAAAAGAACCCAAGAACCCAAGAACCCAAGAACCCAAGAACCCAAGAACCCAAGAACACAAGAACACAAGAACCCTCTCTCCCAGGTCTCTACCTCCCTTTTCGCCCGCTGTTGCGTTTTCCCGCTCTTTTTCTCTTTTTTTTTTTTTTTTTTTTTTTTTTTAAAAAATGATGTATGTATTTATTTGTCTGTCTGTCTGTCTGTCTGTCTGTCTGTCTGTCTGTCTGTCTGTCTGTCTGTCTGTCTGTCTGTCTGTCTGTCTGTCTGTCTGTGGAACTAACTCTCTCGTCTGCTGTCTCCTAGGAAATCCGACTGCGCAGACGCCAGACCAGGCCACGAGGCCTCTCGCCCGAGTCCGGCGGTCATCCGGCGGTCAGCGTTCTTCTCTTGCCCCGCCCCTCCGCGGAGTACCGGCGTCTGGTGAGTCGCCCGGGGGGACGCCGGACCCCGTACGGTCGAGGGGTATCGCTTCTCGGCCTTTTGGCTAAGATCAAGTGTAGTATCTGTTCTTATCAGTTTAATATCTGATACGTCCTCTACCCGAGGACTATATATTAATCTGATTTTTGGAACAGGGAGACGGAAGAGGGGCTTGCTCCGTCCGCTCCACGCATCGACCTGGTATTGCAGTGACTCCAGGAACGGTGCACATCTCTTTGAATGTTGAAGAAAAGAACCCAAGAACCCAAGAACCCAAGAACCCAAGAACCCAAGAACCCAAGAACACAAGAACACAAGAACCCTCTCTCCCAGGTCTCTACCTCCCTTTTCGCCCGCTGTTGCGTTTTCCCGCTCTTTTTCTCTTTTTTTTTTTTTTTTTTTTTTTTTTTAAAAAATGATGTATGTATTTATTTGTCTGTCTGTCTGTCTGTCTGTCTGTCTGTCTGTCTGTCTGTCTGTCTGTCTGTCTGTCTGTCTGTCTGTCTGTCTGTCTGTCTGTGGAACTAACTCTCTCGTCTGCTGTCTCCTAGGAAATCCGACTGCGCAGACGCCAGACCAGGCCACGAGGCCTCTCGCCCGAGTCCGGCGGTCATCCGGCGGTCAGCGTTCTTCTCTTGCCCCGCCCCTCCGCGGAGTACCGGCGTCTGGTGAGTCGCCCGGGGGGACGCCGGACCCCGTACGGTCGAGGGGTATCGCTTCTCGGCCTTTTGGCTAAGATCAAGTGTAGTATCTGTTCTTATCAGTTTAATATCTGATACGTCCTCTACCCGAGGACTATATATTAATCTGATTTTTGGAACAGGGAGACGGAAGAGGGGCTTGCTCCGTCCGCTCCACGCATCGACCTGGTATTGCAGTGACTCCAGGAACGGTGCACATCTCTTTGAATGTTGAAGAAAAGAACCCAAGAACCCAAGAACCCAAGAACCCAAGAACCCAAGAACCCAAGAACACAAGAACACAAGAACCCTCTCTCCCAGGTCTCTACCTCCCTTTTCGCCCGCTGTTGCGTTTTCCCGCTCTTTTTCTCTTTTTTTTTTTTTTTTTTTTTTTTTTTAAAAAATGATGTATGTATTTATTTGTCTGTCTGTCTGTCTGTCTGTCTGTCTGTCTGTCTGTCTGTCTGTCTGTCTGTCTGTCTGTCTGTCTGTCTGTCTGTCTGTCTGTCGTGGAACTAACTCTCTCGTCTGCTGTCTCCTAGGAAATCCGACTGCGCAGACGCCAGACCAGGCCACGAGGCCTCTCGCCCGAGTCCGGCGGTCATCCGGCGGTCAGCGTTCTTCTCTTGCCCCGCCCCTCCGCGGAGTACCGGCGTCTGGTGAGTCGCCCGGGGGGACGCCGGACCCCGTACGGTCGAGGGGTATCGCTTCTCGGCCTTTTGGCTAAGATCAAGTGTAGTATCTGTTCTTATCAGTTTAATATCTGATACGTCCTCTACCCGAGGACTATATATTAATCTGATTTTTGGAACAGGGAGACGGAAGAGGGGCTTGCTCCGTCCGCTCCACGCATCGACCTGGTATTGCAGTGACTCCAGGAACGGTGCACATCTCTTTGAATGTTGAAGAAAAGAACCCAAGAACCCAAGAACCCAAGAACCCAAGAACCCAAGAACCCAAGAACACAAGAACACAAGAACCCTCTCTCCCAGGTCTCTACCTCCCTTTTCGCCCGCTGTTGCGTTTTCCCGCTCTTTTTCTCTTTTTTTTTTTTTTTTTTTTTTTTTTTAAAAAATGATGTATGTATTTATTTGTCTGTCTGTCTGTCTGTCTGTCTGTCTGTCTGTCTGTCTGTCTGTCTGTCTGTCTGTCTGTCTGTCTGTCTGTCTGTCTGTCTGTGGAACTAACTCTCTCGTCTGCTGTCTCCTAGGAAATCCGACTGCGCAGACGCCAGACCAGGCCACGAGGCCTCTCGCCCGAGTCCGGCGGTCATCCGGCGGTCAGCGTTCTTCTCTTGCCCCGCCCCTCCGCGGAGTACCGGCGTCTGGTGAGTCGCCCGGGGGGACGCCGGACCCCGTACGGTCGAGGGGTATCGCTTCTCGGCCTTTTGGCTAAGATCAAGTGTAGTATCTGTTCTTATCAGTTTAATATCTGATACGTCCTCTACCCGAGGACTATATATTAATCTGATTTTTGGAACAGGGAGACGGAAGAGGGGCTTGCTCCGTCCGCTCCACGCATCGACCTGGTATTGCAGTGACTCCAGGAACGGTGCACATCTCTTTGAATGTTGAAGAAAAGAACCCAAGAACCCAAGAACCCAAGAACCCAAGAACCCAAGAACCCAAGAACACAAGAACACAAGAACCCTCTCTCCCAGGTCTCTACCTCCCTTTTCGCCCGCTGTTGCGTTTTCCCGCTCTTTTTCTCTTTTTTTTTTTTTTTTTTTTTTTTTTTAAAAAATGATGTATGTATTTATTTGTCTGTCTGTCTGTCTGTCTGTCTGTCTGTCTGTCTGTCTGTCTGTCTGTCTGTCTGTCTGTCTGTCTGTCTGTCTGTCTGTCTGTGGAACTAACTCTCTCGTCTGCTGTCTCCTAGGAAATCCGACTGCGCAGACGCCAGACCAGGCCACGAGGCCTCTCGCCCGAGTCCGGCGGTCATCCGGCGGTCAGCGTTCTTCTCTTGCCCCGCCCCTCCGCGGAGTACCGGCGTCTGGTGAGTCGCCCGGGGGGACGCCGGACCCCGTACGGTCGAGGGGTATCGCTTCTCGGCCTTTTGGCTAAGATCAAGTGTAGTATCTGTTCTTATCAGTTTAATATCTGATACGTCCTCTACCCGAGGACTATATATTAATCTGATTTTTGGAACAGGGAGACGGAAGAGGGGCTTGCTCCGTCCGCTCCACGCATCGACCTGGTATTGCAGTGACTCCAGGAACGGTGCACATCTCTTTGAATGTTGAAGAAAAGAACCCAAGAACCCAAGAACCCAAGAACCCAAGAACCCAAGAACCCAAGAACACAAGAACACAAGAACCCTCTCTCCCAGGTCTCTACCTCCCTTTTCGCCCGCTGTTGCGTTTTCCCGCTCTTTTTCTCTTTTTTTTTTTTTTTTTTTTTTTTTTTAAAAAATGATGTATGTATTTATTTGTCTGTCTGTCTGTCTGTCTGTCTGTCTGTCTGTCTGTCTGTCTGTCTGTCTGTCTGTCTGTCTGTCTGTCTGTCTGTCTGTCTGTGGAACTAACTCTCTCGTCTGCTGTCTCCTAGGAAATCCGACTGCGCAGACGCCAGACCAGGCCACGAGGCCTCTCGCCCGAGTCCGGCGGTCATCCGGCGGTCAGCGTTCTTCTCTTGCCCCGCCCCTCCGCGGAGTACCGGCGTCTGGTGAGTCGCCCGGGGGGACGCCGGACCCCGTACGGTCGAGGGGTATCGCTTCTCGGCCTTTTGGCTAAGATCAAGTGTAGTATCTGTTCTTATCAGTTTAATATCTGATACGTCCTCTACCCGAGGACTATATATTAATCTGATTTTTGGAACAGGGAGACGGAAGAGGGGCTTGCTCCGTCCGCTCCACGCATCGACCTGGTATTGCAGTGACTCCAGGAACGGTGCACATCTCTTTGAATGTTGAAGAAAAGAACCCAAGAACCCAAGAACCCAAGAACCCAAGAACCCAAGAACCCAAGAACACAAGAACACAAGAACCCTCTCTCCCAGGTCTCTACCTCCCTTTTCGCCCGCTGTTGCGTTTTCCCGCTCTTTTTCTCTTTTTTTTTTTTTTTTTTTTTTTTTTTAAAAAATGATGTATGTATTTATTTGTCTGTCTGTCTGTCTGTCTGTCTGTCTGTCTGTCTGTCTGTCTGTCTGTCTGTCTGTCTGTCTGTCTGTCTGTCTGTCTGTCTGTGGAACTAACTCTCTCGTCTGCTGTCTCCTAGGAAATCCGACTGCGCAGACGCCAGACCAGGCCACGAGGCCTCTCGCCCGAGTCCGGCGGTCATCCGGCGGTCAGCGTTCTTCTCTTGCCCCGCCCCTCCGCGGAGTACCGGCGTCTGGTGAGTCGCCCGGGGGGACGCCGGACCCCGTACGGTCGAGGGGTATCGCTTCTCGGCCTTTTGGCTAAGATCAAGTGTAGTATCTGTTCTTATCAGTTTAATATCTGATACGTCCTCTACCCGAGGACTATATATTAATCTGATTTTTGGAACAGGGAGACGGAAGAGGGGCTTGCTCCGTCCGCTCCACGCATCGACCTGGTATTGCAGTGACTCCAGGAACGGTGCACATCTCTTTGAATGTTGAAGAAAAGAACCCAAGAACCCAAGAACCCAAGAACCCAAGAACCCAAGAACCCAAGAACACAAGAACACAAGAACCCTCTCTCCCAGGTCTCTACCTCCCTTTTCGCCCGCTGTTGCGTTTTCCCGCTCTTTTTCTCTTTTTTTTTTTTTTTTTTTTTTTTTTTAAAAAATGATGTATGTATTTATTTGTCTGTCTGTCTGTCTGTCTGTCTGTCTGTCTGTCTGTCTGTCTGTCTGTCTGTCTGTCTGTCTGTCTGTCTGTCTGTCTGTCTGTGGAACTAACTCTCTCGTCTGCTGTCTCCTAGGAAATCCGACTGCGCAGACGCCAGACCAGGCCACGAGGCCTCTCGCCCGAGTCCGGCGGTCATCCGGCGGTCAGCGTTCTTCTCTTGCCCCGCCCCTCCGCGGAGTACCGGCGTCTGGTGAGTCGCCCGGGGGGACGCCGGACCCCGTACGGTCGAGGGGTATCGCTTCTCGGCCTTTTGGCTAAGATCAAGTGTAGTATCTGTTCTTATCAGTTTAATATCTGATACGTCCTCTACCCGAGGACTATATATTAATCTGATTTTTGGAACAGGGAGACGGAAGAGGGGCTTGCTCCGTCCGCTCCACGCATCGACCTGGTATTGCAGTGACTCCAGGAACGGTGCACATCTCTTTGAATGTTGAAGAAAAGAACCCAAGAACCCAAGAACCCAAGAACCCAAGAACCCAAGAACCCAAGAACACAAGAACACAAGAACCCTCTCTCCCAGGTCTCTACCTCCCTTTTCGCCCGCTGTTGCGTTTTCCCGCTCTTTTTCTCTTTTTTTTTTTTTTTTTTTTTTTTTTTAAAAAATGATGTATGTATTTATTTGTCTGTCTGTCTGTCTGTCTGTCTGTCTGTCTGTCTGTCTGTCTGTCTGTCTGTCTGTCTGTCTGTCTGTCTGTCTGTCTGTCTGTGGAACTAACTCTCTCGTCTGCTGTCTCCTAGGAAATCCGACTGCGCAGACGCCAGACCAGGCCACGAGGCCTCTCGCCCGAGTCCGGCGGTCATCCGGCGGTCAGCGTTCTTCTCTTGCCCCGCCCCTCCGCGGAGTACCGGCGTCTGGTGAGTCGCCCGGGGGGACGCCGGACCCCGTACGGTCGAGGGGTATCGCTTCTCGGCCTTTTGGCTAAGATCAAGTGTAGTATCTGTTCTTATCAGTTTAATATCTGATACGTCCTCTACCCGAGGACTATATATTAATCTGATTTTTGGAACAGGGAGACGGAAGAGGGGCTTGCTCCGTCCGCTCCACGCATCGACCTGGTATTGCAGTGACTCCAGGAACGGTGCACATCTCTTTGAATGTTGAAGAAAAGAACCCAAGAACCCAAGAACCCAAGAACCCAAGAACCCAAGAACCCAAGAACACAAGAACACAAGAACCCTCTCTCCCAGGTCTCTACCTCCCTTTTCGCCCGCTGTTGCGTTTTCCCGCTCTTTTTCTCTTTTTTTTTTTTTTTTTTTTTTTTTTAAAAAATGATGTATGTATTTATTTGTCTGTCTGTCTGTCTGTCTGTCTGTCTGTCTGTCTGTCTGTCTGTCTGTCTGTCTGTCTGTCTGTCTGTCTGTCTGTCTGTCTGTGGAACTAACTCTCTCGTCTGCTGTCTCCTAGGAAATCCGACTGCGCAGACGCCAGACCAGGCCACGAGGCCTCTCGCCCGAGTCCGGCGGTCATCCGGCGGTCAGCGTTCTTCTCTTGCCCCGCCCCTCCGCGGAGTACCGGCGTCTGGTGAGTCGCCCGGGGGGACGCCGGACCCCGTACGGTCGAGGGGTATCGCTTCTCGGCCTTTTGGCTAAGATCAAGTGTAGTATCTGTTCTTATCAGTTTAATATCTGATACGTCCTCTACCCGAGGACTATATATTAATCTGATTTTTGGAACAGGGAGACGGAAGAGGGGCTTGCTCCGTCCGCTCCACGCATCGACCTGGTATTGCAGTGACTCCAGGAACGGTGCACATCTCTTTGAATGTTGAAGAAAAGAACCCAAGAACCCAAGAACCCAAGAACCCAAGAACCCAAGAACCCAAGAACACAAGAACACAAGAACCCTCTCTCCCAGGTCTCTACCTCCCTTTTCGCCCGCTGTTGCGTTTTCCCGCTCTTTTTCTCTTTTTTTTTTTTTTTTTTTTTTTTTTTAAAAAATGATGTATGTATTTATTTGTCTGTCTGTCTGTCTGTCTGTCTGTCTGTCTGTCTGTCTGTCTGTCTGTCTGTCTGTCTGTCTGTCTGTCTGTCTGTCTGTCTGTGGAACTAACTCTCTCGTCTGCTGTCTCCTAGGAAATCCGACTGCGCAGACGCCAGACCAGGCCACGAGGCCTCTCGCCCGAGTCCGGCGGTCATCCGGCGGTCAGCGTTCTTCTCTTGCCCCGCCCCTCCGCGGAGTACCGGCGTCTGGTGAGTCGCCCGGGGGGACGCCGGACCCCGTACGGTCGAGGGGTATCGCTTCTCGGCCTTTTGGCTAAGATCAAGTGTAGTATCTGTTCTTATCAGTTTAATATCTGATACGTCCTCTACCCGAGGACTATATATTAATCTGATTTTTGGAACAGGGAGACGGAAGAGGGGCTTGCTCCGTCCGCTCCACGCATCGACCTGGTATTGCAGTGACTCCAGGAACGGTGCACATCTCTTTGAATGTTGAAGAAAAGAACCCAAGAACCCAAGAACCCAAGAACCCAAGAACCCAAGAACCCAAGAACACAAGAACACAAGAACCCTCTCTCCCAGGTCTCTACCTCCCTTTTCGCCCGCTGTTGCGTTTTCCCGCTCTTTTTCTCTTTTTTTTTTTTTTTTTTTTTTTTTTTAAAAAATGATGTATGTATTTATTTGTCTGTCTGTCTGTCTGTCTGTCTGTCTGTCTGTCTGTCTGTCTGTCTGTCTGTCTGTCTGTCTGTCTGTCTGTCTGTCTGTCTGTGGAACTAACTCTCTCGTCTGCTGTCTCCTAGGAAATCCGACTGCGCAGACGCCAGACCAGGCCACGAGGCCTCTCGCCCGAGTCCGGCGGTCATCCGGCGGTCAGCGTTCTTCTCTTGCCCCGCCCCTCCGCGGAGTACCGGCGTCTGGTGAGTCGCCCGGGGGGACGCCGGACCCCGTACGGTCGAGGGGTATCGCTTCTCGGCCTTTTGGCTAAGATCAAGTGTAGTATCTGTTCTTATCAGTTTAATATCTGATACGTCCTCTACCCGAGGACTATATATTAATCTGATTTTTGGAACAGGGAGACGGAAGAGGGGCTTGCTCCGTCCGCTCCACGCATCGACCTGGTATTGCAGTGACTCCAGGAACGGTGCACATCTCTTTGAATGTTGAAGAAAAGAACCCAAGAACCCAAGAACCCAAGAACCCAAGAACCCAAGAACCCAAGAACACAAGAACACAAGAACCCTCTCTCCCAGGTCTCTACCTCCCTTTTCGCCCGCTGTTGCGTTTTCCCGCTCTTTTTCTCTTTTTTTTTTTTTTTTTTTTTTTTTTTAAAAAATGATGTATGTATTTATTTGTCTGTCTGTCTGTCTGTCTGTCTGTCTGTCTGTCTGTCTGTCTGTCTGTCTGTCTGTCTGTCTGTCTGTCTGTCTGTCTGTCTGTGGAACTAACTCTCTCGTCTGCTGTCTCCTAGGAAATCCGACTGCGCAGACGCCAGACCAGGCCACGAGGCCTCTCGCCCGAGTCCGGCGGTCATCCGGCGGTCAGCGTTCTTCTCTTGCCCCGCCCCTCCGCGGAGTACCGGCGTCTGGTGAGTCGCCCGGGGGGACGCCGGACCCCGTACGGTCGAGGGGTATCGCTTCTCGGCCTTTTGGCTAAGATCAAGTGTAGTATCTGTTCTTATCAGTTTAATATCTGATACGTCCTCTACCCGAGGACTATATATTAATCTGATTTTTGGAACAGGGAGACGGAAGAGGGGCTTGCTCCGTCCGCTCCACGCATCGACCTGGTATTGCAGTGACTCCAGGAACGGTGCACATCTCTTTGAATGTTGAAGAAAAGAACCCAAGAACCCAAGAACCCAAGAACCCAAGAACCCAAGAACCCAAGAACACAAGAACACAAGAACCCTCTCTCCCAGGTCTCTACCTCCCTTTTCGCCCGCTGTTGCGTTTTCCCGCTCTTTTTCTCTTTTTTTTTTTTTTTTTTTTTTTTTTTAAAAAATGATGTATGTATTTATTTGTCTGTCTGTCTGTCTGTCTGTCTGTCTGTCTGTCTGTCTGTCTGTCTGTCTGTCTGTCTGTCTGTCTGTCTGTCTGTCTGTCTGTGGAACTAACTCTCTCGTCTGCTGTCTCCTAGGAAATCCGACTGCGCAGACGCCAGACCAGGCCACGAGGCCTCTCGCCCGAGTCCGGCGGTCATCCGGCGGTCAGCGTTCTTCTCTTGCCCCGCCCCTCCGCGGAGTACCGGCGTCTGGTGAGTCGCCCGGGGGGACGCCGGACCCCGTACGGTCGAGGGGTATCGCTTCTCGGCCTTTTGGCTAAGATCAAGTGTAGTATCTGTTCTTATCAGTTTAATATCTGATACGTCCTCTACCCGAGGACTATATATTAATCTGATTTTTGGAACAGGGAGACGGAAGAGGGGCTTGCTCCGTCCGCTCCACGCATCGACCTGGTATTGCAGTGACTCCAGGAACGGTGCACATCTCTTTGAATGTTGAAGAAAAGAACCCAAGAACCCAAGAACCCAAGAACCCAAGAACCCAAGAACCCAAGAACACAAGAACACAAGAACCCTCTCTCCCAGGTCTCTACCTCCCTTTTCGCCCGCTGTTGCGTTTTCCCGCTCTTTTTCTCTTTTTTTTTTTTTTTTTTTTTTTTTTTAAAAAATGATGTATGTATTTATTTGTCTGTCTGTCTGTCTGTCTGTCTGTCTGTCTGTCTGTCTGTCTGTCTGTCTGTCTGTCTGTCTGTCTGTCTGTCTGTCTGTCTGTGGAACTAACTCTCTCGTCTGCTGTCTCCTAGGAAATCCGACTGCGCAGACGCCAGACCAGGCCACGAGGCCTCTCGCCCGAGTCCGGCGGTCATCCGGCGGTCAGCGTTCTTCTCTTGCCCCGCCCCTCCGCGGAGTACCGGCGTCTGGTGAGTCGCCCGGGGGGACGCCGGACCCCGTACGGTCGAGGGGTATCGCTTCTCGGCCTTTTGGCTAAGATCAAGTGTAGTATCTGTTCTTATCAGTTTAATATCTGATACGTCCTCTACCCGAGGACTATATATTAATCTGATTTTTGGAACAGGGAGACGGAAGAGGGGCTTGCTCCGTCCGCTCCACGCATCGACCTGGTATTGCAGTGACTCCAGGAACGGTGCACATCTCTTTGAATGTTGAAGAAAAGAACCCAAGAACCCAAGAACCCAAGAACCCAAGAACCCAAGAACCCAAGAACACAAGAACACAAGAACCCTCTCTCCCAGGTCTCTACCTCCCTTTTCGCCCGCTGTTGCGTTTTCCCGCTCTTTTTCTCTTTTTTTTTTTTTTTTTTTTTTTTTTTAAAAAATGATGTATGTATTTATTTGTCTGTCTGTCTGTCTGTCTGTCTGTCTGTCTGTCTGTCTGTCTGTCTGTCTGTCTGTCTGTCTGTCTGTCTGTCTGTCTGTCTGTGGAACTAACTCTCTCGTCTGCTGTCTCCTAGGAAATCCGACTGCGCAGACGCCAGACCAGGCCACGAGGCCTCTCGCCCGAGTCCGGCGGTCATCCGGCGGTCAGCGTTCTTCTCTTGCCCCGCCCCTCCGCGGAGTACCGGCGTCTGGTGAGTCGCCCGGGGGGACGCCGGACCCCGTACGGTCGAGGGGTATCGCTTCTCGGCCTTTTGGCTAAGATCAAGTGTAGTATCTGTTCTTATCAGTTTAATATCTGATACGTCCTCTACCCGAGGACTATATATTAATCTGATTTTTGGAACAGGGAGACGGAAGAGGGGCTTGCTCCGTCCGCTCCACGCATCGACCTGGTATTGCAGTGACTCCAGGAACGGTGCACATCTCTTTGAATGTTGAAGAAAAGAACCCAAGAACCCAAGAACCCAAGAACCCAAGAACCCAAGAACCCAAGAACACAAGAACACAAGAACCCTCTCTCCCAGGTCTCTACCTCCCTTTTCGCCCGCTGTTGCGTTTTCCCGCTCTTTTTCTCTTTTTTTTTTTTTTTTTTTTTTTTTTTAAAAAATGATGTATGTATTTATTTGTCTGTCTGTCTGTCTGTCTGTCTGTCTGTCTGTCTGTCTGTCTGTCTGTCTGTCTGTCTGTCTGTCTGTCTGTCTGTCTGTCTGTGGAACTAACTCTCTCGTCTGCTGTCTCCTAGGAAATCCGACTGCGCAGACGCCAGACCAGGCCACGAGGCCTCTCGCCCGAGTCCGGCGGTCATCCGGCGGTCAGCGTTCTTCTCTTGCCCCGCCCCTCCGCGGAGTACCGGCGTCTGGTGAGTCGCCCGGGGGGACGCCGGACCCCGTACGGTCGAGGGGTATCGCTTCTCGGCCTTTTGGCTAAGATCAAGTGTAGTATCTGTTCTTATCAGTTTAATATCTGATACGTCCTCTACCCGAGGACTATATATTAATCTGATTTTTGGAACAGGGAGACGGAAGAGGGGCTTGCTCCGTCCGCTCCACGCATCGACCTGGTATTGCAGTGACTCCAGGAACGGTGCACATCTCTTTGAATGTTGAAGAAAAGAACCCAAGAACCCAAGAACCCAAGAACCCAAGAACCCAAGAACCCAAGAACACAAGAACACAAGAACCCTCTCTCCCAGGTCTCTACCTCCCTTTTCGCCCGCTGTTGCGTTTTCCCGCTCTTTTTCTCTTTTTTTTTTTTTTTTTTTTTTTTTTTAAAAAATGATGTATGTATTTATTTGTCTGTCTGTCTGTCTGTCTGTCTGTCTGTCTGTCTGTCTGTCTGTCTGTCTGTCTGTCTGTCTGTCTGTCTGTCTGTCTGTCTGTGGAACTAACTCTCTCGTCTGCTGTCTCCTAGGAAATCCGACTGCGCAGACGCCAGACCAGGCCACGAGGCCTCTCGCCCGAGTCCGGCGGTCATCCGGCGGTCAGCGTTCTTCTCTTGCCCCGCCCCTCCGCGGAGTACCGGCGTCTGGTGAGTCGCCCGGGGGGACGCCGGACCCCGTACGGTCGAGGGGTATCGCTTCTCGGCCTTTTGGCTAAGATCAAGTGTAGTATCTGTTCTTATCAGTTTAATATCTGATACGTCCTCTACCCGAGGACTATATATTAATCTGATTTTTGGAACAGGGAGACGGAAGAGGGGCTTGCTCCGTCCGCTCCACGCATCGACCTGGTATTGCAGTGACTCCAGGAACGGTGCACATCTCTTTGAATGTTGAAGAAAAGAACCCAAGAACCCAAGAACCCAAGAACCCAAGAACCCAAGAACCCAAGAACACAAGAACACAAGAACCCTCTCTCCCAGGTCTCTACCTCCCTTTTCGCCCGCTGTTGCGTTTTCCCGCTCTTTTTCTCTTTTTTTTTTTTTTTTTTTTTTTTTTTAAAAAATGATGTATGTATTTATTTGTCTGTCTGTCTGTCTGTCTGTCTGTCTGTCTGTCTGTCTGTCTGTCTGTCTGTCTGTCTGTCTGTCTGTCTGTCTGTCTGTCTGTGGAACTAACTCTCTCGTCTGCTGTCTCCTAGGAAATCCGACTGCGCAGACGCCAGACCAGGCCACGAGGCCTCTCGCCCGAGTCCGGCGGTCATCCGGCGGTCAGCGTTCTTCTCTTGCCCCGCCCCTCCGCGGAGTACCGGCGTCTGGTGAGTCGCCCGGGGGGACGCCGGACCCCGTACGGTCGAGGGGTATCGCTTCTCGGCCTTTTGGCTAAGATCAAGTGTAGTATCTGTTCTTATCAGTTTAATATCTGATACGTCCTCTACCCGAGGACTATATATTAATCTGATTTTTGGAACAGGGAGACGGAAGAGGGGCTTGCTCCGTCCGCTCCACGCATCGACCTGGTATTGCAGTGACTCCAGGAACGGTGCACATCTCTTTGAATGTTGAAGAAAAGAACCCAAGAACCCAAGAACCCAAGAACCCAAGAACCCAAGAACCCAAGAACACAAGAACACAAGAACCCTCTCTCCCAGGTCTCTACCTCCCTTTTCGCCCGCTGTTGCGTTTTCCCGCTCTTTTTCTCTTTTTTTTTTTTTTTTTTTTTTTTTTTAAAAAATGATGTATGTATTTATTTGTCTGTCTGTCTGTCTGTCTGTCTGTCTGTCTGTCTGTCTGTCTGTCTGTCTGTCTGTCTGTCTGTCTGTCTGTCTGTCTGTCTGTCTGTGGAACTAACTCTCTCGTCTGCTGTCTCCTAGGAAATCCGACTGCGCAGACGCCAGACCAGGCCACGAGGCCTCTCGCCCGAGTCCGGCGGTCATCCGGCGGTCAGCGTTCTTCTCTTGCCCCGCCCCTCCGCGGAGTACCGGCGTCTGGTGAGTCGCCCGGGGGGACGCCGGACCCCGTACGGTCGAGGGGTATCGCTTCTCGGCCTTTTGGCTAAGATCAAGTGTAGTATCTGTTCTTATCAGTTTAATATCTGATACGTCCTCTACCCGAGGACTATATATTAATCTGATTTTTGGAACAGGGAGACGGAAGAGGGGCTTGCTCCGTCCGCTCCACGCATCGACCTGGTATTGCAGTGACTCCAGGAACGGTGCACATCTCTTTGAATGTTGAAGAAAAGAACCCAAGAACCCAAGAACCCAAGAACCCAAGAACCCAAGAACCCAAGAACACAAGAACACAAGAACCCTCTCTCCCAGGTCTCTACCTCCCTTTTCGCCCGCTGTTGCGTTTTCCCGCTCTTTTTCTCTTTTTTTTTTTTTTTTTTTTTTTTTTTAAAAAATGATGTATGTATTTATTTGTCTGTCTGTCTGTCTGTCTGTCTGTCTGTCTGTCTGTCTGTCTGTCTGTCTGTCTGTCTGTCTGTCTGTCTGTCTGTCTGTGGAACTAACTCTCTCGTCTGCTGTCTCCTAGGAAATCCGACTGCGCAGACGCCAGACCAGGCCACGAGGCCTCTCGCCCGAGTCCGGCGGTCATCCGGCGGTCAGCGTTCTTCTCTTGCCCCGCCCCTCCGCGGAGTACCGGCGTCTGGTGAGTCGCCCGGGGGGACGCCGGACCCCGTACGGTCGAGGGGTATCGCTTCTCGGCCTTTTGGCTAAGATCAAGTGTAGTATCTGTTCTTATCAGTTTAATATCTGATACGTCCTCTACCCGAGGACTATATATTAATCTGATTTTTGGAACAGGGAGACGGAAGAGGGGCTTGCTCCGTCCGCTCCACGCATCGACCTGGTATTGCAGTGACTCCAGGAACGGTGCACATCTCTTTGAATGTTGAAGAAAAGAACCCAAGAACCCAAGAACCCAAGAACCCAAGAACCCAAGAACCCAAGAACACAAGAACACAAGAACCCTCTCTCCCAGGTCTCTACCTCCCTTTTCGCCCGCTGTTGCGTTTTCCCGCTCTTTTTCTCTTTTTTTTTTTTTTTTTTTTTTTTTTTAAAAAATGATGTATGTATTTATTTGTCTGTCTGTCTGTCTGTCTGTCTGTCTGTCTGTCTGTCTGTCTGTCTGTCTGTCTGTCTGTCTGTCTGTCTGTCTGTCTGTCTGTCTGTCTGTGGAACTAACTCTCTCGTCTGCTGTCTCCTAGGAAATCCGACTGCGCAGACGCCAGACCAGGCCACGAGGCCTCTCGCCCGAGTCCGGCGGTCATCCGGCGGTCAGCGTTCTTCTCTTGCCCCGCCCCTCCGCGGAGTACCGGCGTCTGGTGAGTCGCCCGGGGGGACGCCGGACCCCGTACGGTCGAGGGGTATCGCTTCTCGGCCTTTTGGCTAAGATCAAGTGTAGTATCTGTTCTTATCAGTTTAATATCTGATACGTCCTCTACCCGAGGACTATATATTAATCTGATTTTTGGAACAGGGAGACGGAAGAGGGGCTTGCTCCGTCCGCTCCACGCATCGACCTGGTATTGCAGTGACTCCAGGAACGGTGCACATCTCTTTGAATGTTGAAGAAAAGAACCCAAGAACCCAAGAACCCAAGAACCCAAGAACCCAAGAACCCAAGAACACAAGAACACAAGAACCCTCTCTCCCAGGTCTCTACCTCCCTTTTCGCCCGCTGTTGCGTTTTCCCGCTCTTTTTCTCTTTTTTTTTTTTTTTTTTTTTTTTTTTAAAAAATGATGTATGTATTTATTTGTCTGTCTGTCTGTCTGTCTGTCTGTCTGTCTGTCTGTCTGTCTGTCTGTCTGTCTGTCTGTCTGTCTGTCTGTCTGTCTGTCTGTGGAACTAACTCTCTCGTCTGCTGTCTCCTAGGAAATCCGACTGCGCAGACGCCAGACCAGGCCACGAGGCCTCTCGCCCGAGTCCGGCGGTCATCCGGCGGTCAGCGTTCTTCTCTTGCCCCGCCCCTCCGCGGAGTACCGGCGTCTGGTGAGTCGCCCGGGGGGACGCCGGACCCCGTACGGTCGAGGGGTATCGCTTCTCGGCCTTTTGGCTAAGATCAAGTGTAGTATCTGTTCTTATCAGTTTAATATCTGATACGTCCTCTACCCGAGGACTATATATTAATCTGATTTTTGGAACAGGGAGACGGAAGAGGGGCTTGCTCCGTCCGCTCCACGCATCGACCTGGTATTGCAGTGACTCCAGGAACGGTGCACATCTCTTTGAATGTTGAAGAAAAGAACCCAAGAACCCAAGAACCCAAGAACCCAAGAACCCAAGAACCCAAGAACACAAGAACACAAGAACCCTCTCTCCCAGGTCTCTACCTCCCTTTTCGCCCGCTGTTGCGTTTTCCCGCTCTTTTTCTCTTTTTTTTTTTTTTTTTTTTTTTTTTTAAAAAATGATGTATGTATTTATTTGTCTGTCTGTCTGTCTGTCTGTCTGTCTGTCTGTCTGTCTGTCTGTCTGTCTGTCTGTCTGTCTGTCTGTCTGTCTGTCTGTCTGTGGAACTAACTCTCTCGTCTGCTGTCTCCTAGGAAATCCGACTGCGCAGACGCCAGACCAGGCCACGAGGCCTCTCGCCCGAGTCCGGCGGTCATCCGGCGGTCAGCGTTCTTCTCTTGCCCCGCCCCTCCGCGGAGTACCGGCGTCTGGTGAGTCGCCCGGGGGGACGCCGGACCCCGTACGGTCGAGGGGTATCGCTTCTCGGCCTTTTGGCTAAGATCAAGTGTAGTATCTGTTCTTATCAGGATCAGGACTTGACTTGCCAGGTGGACTGACGGCGACTTGTGCTCTCTACATGGACGACGTGACCCTTCTACTCACTGACGTTTTATCGGCCCAAAGAGCACTCGACTTGACTGACTGGTACGGAAGGGCCTCGGGCGCCAAGCTCAACAGGAGCAAGTCCGAGGCCCAGCTCTTTGGGCCGTGGGGTGACGTGCGACTAAATTTGGCAGTCAATTTTAAACAAAAAGACATCAAGATTTTAGGTATTAAATTTGACGAAGAGGGTGGTGGACGTGGGAACTGGACTGACGTGCTAGGGAAAGTTAGACAGCGACTGGGGTTCTGGGGACTTAGAGGACTGACAATGGAAGGCAAGGTTTTAATTTTTAAAGCCGTGATTTTACCCCTGTTTTTATTGTTGTCCTCTGTTTTTAGTCCCCCCAGGAGCTTTCTCGTAGGTGTGGAGAGAGCGGTGTTTTATTTCATGTGGGGGTCCAAGTGGGAGAGGCTGAAAAGAGAAACAGTGAAGAAGAGGAAGGAGAATGGAGGAAAAGCCCTCCCAGACCCCCACCTGTTTTTAGGAGCTCATTTCACCGCCCTCCACATCCGTTACGCGACGGCCCCATCCAGGGACAACAAGACCGCGGCCCTAGCCCGCTTCTGGATGGGGTCGTACCTGAGAAAGCTCCGGATTTTAACCCAAGATCTTAGACGTCCAACTGCTTTTAACCTGCCCCCGCAATATGGTTTTATCAAAAAGTTTTTAGTCAAATTTGACATGGAGGGGCAGGATGTCACAATTTTAACGAATGCTAAATCTCTTGTCTCCCTTGTGCAGGACCGGGAGACAGTGAGCCCCGTTCCCGGCCTCACTTCGAGTGAGGCCCAGCAGGCTTGGCGGAACGCAGCCCACCCAGCTCTCCAGAACAAGCTGAAGGATCTGGCGTGGATGGCGCTCCACGAGGTCCTCCCGGTCAGAGCCGTGATGCACTCCCGGGGCATGGCCCGGACCGCCACCTGCCCACGGCCCGGTTGCGGCCACCCGGAGACCGTGAGGCACCTGCTCTGGGAGTGCAGGGAGGCGAGGGACCTGTGGGCCGATACCGGCCCCCTGCTACACCCGAGCCTACCAGCGGGGGGAGGCCCCGCGCTGAGCTACCGGCTAGCGGCAAGCGGGGTGGGCCAGGGCGCCACCATCCCATCCGCCGACTTCGCAGCGCTCTGGCTCACCCTCAACAGCATCAAAGCCGCATTGTGGGCCTCCCGGAACCTGCTGGTGGGGAAGCGTGTGTCGGTGCCCCTGCCAGCGTTACGGCGGATGGTTACAGCTACGCGGCAGGAGGCGCCGCACGCCGCCATTCGGAGGGGGCCGGGGTCACACGCAGGAAGGTCCCAGCCCCCACCACGGCTACTGGCTCCCGCCGACGCACCCCCACAACCAACACCACGGGACGGAGCAGCGGGCGGAGGGGAGGACCTCCTCTGGGCGCATCCGCGCTTGCCTCGCTCTTCTGGGGAGCTGGGTGGAGCCTCTTGATAGTGGCTCACCCTGGTCCTGCACGACGGGGACAATTTTAATTGGACTTTTACTACATTTTACTGGTTTTACCACTTTGAAGCATGGACTTTTAACATCCTTTTTTACACCAACATGGACTTTTAAATACATGAACTTTTTGCACAGACACACACAGACACCTTTTAACACAAAAGACTTTTATTGAAAATGAATTTATGTGTGTGAAAAGAAAGAAACTGTGAAAAAGAAATAAAAAAAAAAAAAAAAATTTTGTGAATGTATTTATAATGTATGAGGAAAAGAAAGCCATGAAACTGTGATGTACTGAACAAATGCCATGTGATGAAAAATTAATGAAAAACTGTAAGAACAAGTGGAAAAATGATGTACAACCAAAAACCAATGTAATGTATTTTAAATGAAACCATGTGACAATAAATTTTTTTCGAAAGAAAAAAAAATCTGTTCTTATCAGTTTAATATCTGATACGTCCTCTACCCGAGGACTATATATTAATCTGATTTTTGGAACAGGGAGACGGAAGAGGGGCTTGCTCCGTCCGCTCCACGCATCGACCTGGTATTGCAGTGACTCCAGGAACGGTGCACATCTCTTTGAATGTTGAAGAAAAGAACCCAAGAACCCAAGAACCCAAGAACCCAAGAACCCAAGAACCCAAGAACACAAGAACACAAGAACCCTCTCTCCCAGGTCTCTACCTCCCTTTTCGCCCGCTGTTGCGTTTTCCCGCTCTTTTTCTCTTTTTTTTTTTTTTTTTTTTTTTTTTTAAAAAATGATGTATGTATTTATTTGTCTGTCTGTCTGTCTGTCTGTCTGTCTGTCTGTCTGTCTGTCTGTCTGTCTGTCTGTCTGTCTGTCTGTCTGTCTGTGGAACTAACTCTCTCGTCTGCTGTCTCCTAGGAAATCCGACTGCGCAGACGCCAGACCAGGCCACGAGGCCTCTCGCCCGAGTCCGGCGGTCATCCGGCGGTCAGCGTTCTTCTCTTGCCCCGCCCCTCCGCGGAGTACCGGCGTCTGGTGAGTCGCCCGGGGGGACGCCGGACCCCGTACGGTCGAGGGGTATCGCTTCTCGGCCTTTTGGCTAAGATCAAGTGTAGTATCTGTTCTTATCAGTTTAATATCTGATACGTCCTCTACCCGAGGACTATATATTAATCTGATTTTTGGAACAGGGAGACGGAAGAGGGGCTTGCTCCGTCCGCTCCACGCATCGACCTGGTATTGCAGTGACTCCAGGAACGGTGCACATCTCTTTGAATGTTGAAGAAAAGAACCCAAGAACCCAAGAACCCAAGAACCCAAGAACCCAAGAACCCAAGAACACAAGAACACAAGAACCCTCTCTCCCAGGTCTCTACCTCCCTTTTCGCCCGCTGTTGCGTTTTCCCGCTCTTTTTCTCTTTTTTTTTTTTTTTTTTTTTTTTTTTAAAAAATGATGTATGTATTTATTTGTCTGTCTGTCTGTCTGTCTGTCTGTCTGTCTGTCTGTCTGTCTGTCTGTCTGTCTGTCTGTCTGTCTGTCTGTCTGTCTGTCTGTGGAACTAACTCTCTCGTCTGCTGTCTCCTAGGAAATCCGACTGCGCAGACGCCAGACCAGGCCACGAGGCCTCTCGCCCGAGTCCGGCGGTCATCCGGCGGTCAGCGTTCTTCTCTTGCCCCGCCCCTCCGCGGAGTACCGGCGTCTGGTGAGTCGCCCGGGGGGACGCCGGACCCCGTACGGTCGAGGGGTATCGCTTCTCGGCCTTTTGGCTAAGATCAAGTGTAGTATCTGTTCTTATCAGTTTAATATCTGATACGTCCTCTACCCGAGGACTATATATTAATCTGATTTTTGGAACAGGGAGACGGAAGAGGGGCTTGCTCCGTCCGCTCCACGCATCGACCTGGTATTGCAGTGACTCCAGGAACGGTGCACATCTCTTTGAATGTTGAAGAAAAGAACCCAAGAACCCAAGAACCCAAGAACCCAAGAACCCAAGAACCCAAGAACACAAGAACACAAGAACCCTCTCTCCCAGGTCTCTACCTCCCTTTTCGCCCGCTGTTGCGTTTTCCCGCTCTTTTTCTCTTTTTTTTTTTTTTTTTTTTTTTTTTTAAAAAATGATGTATGTATTTATTTGTCTGTCTGTCTGTCTGTCTGTCTGTCTGTCTGTCTGTCTGTCTGTCTGTCTGTCTGTCTGTCTGTCTGTCTGTCTGTCTGTCTGTGGAACTAACTCTCTCGTCTGCTGTCTCCTAGGAAATCCGACTGCGCAGACGCCAGACCAGGCCACGAGGCCTCTCGCCCGAGTCCGGCGGTCATCCGGCGGTCAGCGTTCTTCTCTTGCCCCGCCCCTCCGCGGAGTACCGGCGTCTGGTGAGTCGCCCGGGGGGACGCCGGACCCCGTACGGTCGAGGGGTATCGCTTCTCGGCCTTTTGGCTAAGATCAAGTGTAGTATCTGTTCTTATCAGTTTAATATCTGATACGTCCTCTACCCGAGGACTATATATTAATCTGATTTTTGGAACAGGGAGACGGAAGAGGGGCTTGCTCCGTCCGCTCCACGCATCGACCTGGTATTGCAGTGACTCCAGGAACGGTGCACATCTCTTTGAATGTTGAAGAAAAGAACCCAAGAACCCAAGAACCCAAGAACCCAAGAACCCAAGAACCCAAGAACACAAGAACACAAGAACCCTCTCTCCCAGGTCTCTACCTCCCTTTTCGCCCGCTGTTGCGTTTTCCCGCTCTTTTTCTCTTTTTTTTTTTTTTTTTTTTTTTTTTTAAAAAATGATGTATGTATTTATTTGTCTGTCTGTCTGTCTGTCTGTCTGTCTGTCTGTCTGTCTGTCTGTCTGTCTGTCTGTCTGTCTGTCTGTCTGTCTGTCTGTCTGTCTGTGGAACTAACTCTCTCGTCTGCTGTCTCCTAGGAAATCCGACTGCGCAGACGCCAGACCAGGCCACGAGGCCTCTCGCCCGAGTCCGGCGGTCATCCGGCGGTCAGCGTTCTTCTCTTGCCCCGCCCCTCCGCGGAGTACCGGCGTCTGGTGAGTCGCCCGGGGGGACGCCGGACCCCGTACGGTCGAGGGGTATCGCTTCTCGGCCTTTTGGCTAAGATCAAGTGTAGTATCTGTTCTTATCAGTTTAATATCTGATACGTCCTCTACCCGAGGACTATATATTAATCTGATTTTTGGAACAGGGAGACGGAAGAGGGGCTTGCTCCGTCCGCTCCACGCATCGACCTGGTATTGCAGTGACTCCAGGAACGGTGCACATCTCTTTGAATGTTGAAGAAAAGAACCCAAGAACCCAAGAACCCAAGAACCCAAGAACCCAAGAACCCAAGAACACAAGAACACAAGAACCCTCTCTCCCAGGTCTCTACCTCCCTTTTCGCCCGCTGTTGCGTTTTCCCGCTCTTTTTCTCTTTTTTTTTTTTTTTTTTTTTTTTTTTAAAAAATGATGTATGTATTTATTTGTCTGTCTGTCTGTCTGTCTGTCTGTCTGTCTGTCTGTCTGTCTGTCTGTCTGTCTGTCTGTCTGTCTGTCTGTCTGTCTGTCTGTGGAACTAACTCTCTCGTCTGCTGTCTCCTAGGAAATCCGACTGCGCAGACGCCAGACCAGGCCACGAGGCCTCTCGCCCGAGTCCGGCGGTCATCCGGCGGTCAGCGTTCTTCTCTTGCCCCGCCCCTCCGCGGAGTACCGGCGTCTGGTGAGTCGCCCGGGGGGACGCCGGACCCCGTACGGTCGAGGGGTATCGCTTCTCGGCCTTTTGGCTAAGATCAAGTGTAGTATCTGTTCTTATCAGTTTAATATCTGATACGTCCTCTACCCGAGGACTATATATTAATCTGATTTTTGGAACAGGGAGACGGAAGAGGGGCTTGCTCCGTCCGCTCCACGCATCGACCTGGTATTGCAGTGACTCCAGGAACGGTGCACATCTCTTTGAATGTTGAAGAAAAGAACCCAAGAACCCAAGAACCCAAGAACCCAAGAACCCAAGAACCCAAGAACACAAGAACACAAGAACCCTCTCTCCCAGGTCTCTACCTCCCTTTTCGCCCGCTGTTGCGTTTTCCCGCTCTTTTTCTCTTTTTTTTTTTTTTTTTTTTTTTTTTTAAAAAATGATGTATGTATTTATTTGTCTGTCTGTCTGTCTGTCTGTCTGTCTGTCTGTCTGTCTGTCTGTCTGTCTGTCTGTCTGTCTGTCTGTCTGTCTGTCTGTCTGTCTGTGGAACTAACTCTCTCGTCTGCTGTCTCCTAGGAAATCCGACTGCGCAGACGCCAGACCAGGCCACGAGGCCTCTCGCCCGAGTCCGGCGGTCATCCGGCGGTCAGCGTTCTTCTCTTGCCCCGCCCCTCCGCGGAGTACCGGCGTCTGGTGAGTCGCCCGGGGGGACGCCGGACCCCGTACGGTCGAGGGGTATCGCTTCTCGGCCTTTTGGCTAAGATCAAGTGTAGTATCTGTTCTTATCAGTTTAATATCTGATACGTCCTCTACCCGAGGACTATATATTAATCTGATTTTTGGAACAGGGAGACGGAAGAGGGGCTTGCTCCGTCCGCTCCACGCATCGACCTGGTATTGCAGTGACTCCAGGAACGGTGCACATCTCTTTGAATGTTGAAGAAAAGAACCCAAGAACCCAAGAACCCAAGAACCCAAGAACCCAAGAACCCAAGAACACAAGAACACAAGAACCCTCTCTCCCAGGTCTCTACCTCCCTTTTCGCCCGCTGTTGCGTTTTCCCGCTCTTTTTCTCTTTTTTTTTTTTTTTTTTTTTTTTTTTAAAAAATGATGTATGTATTTATTTGTCTGTCTGTCTGTCTGTCTGTCTGTCTGTCTGTCTGTCTGTCTGTCTGTCTGTCTGTCTGTCTGTCTGTCTGTCTGTCTGTGGAACTAACTCTCTCGTCTGCTGTCTCCTAGGAAATCCGACTGCGCAGACGCCAGACCAGGCCACGAGGCCTCTCGCCCGAGTCCGGCGGTCATCCGGCGGTCAGCGTTCTTCTCTTGCCCCGCCCCTCCGCGGAGTACCGGCGTCTGGTGAGTCGCCCGGGGGGACGCCGGACCCCGTACGGTCGAGGGGTATCGCTTCTCGGCCTTTTGGCTAAGATCAAGTGTAGTATCTGTTCTTATCAGTTTAATATCTGATACGTCCTCTACCCGAGGACTATATATTAATCTGATTTTTGGAACAGGGAGACGGAAGAGGGGCTTGCTCCGTCCGCTCCACGCATCGACCTGGTATTGCAGTGACTCCAGGAACGGTGCACATCTCTTTGAATGTTGAAGAAAAGAACCCAAGAACCCAAGAACCCAAGAACCCAAGAACCCAAGAACCCAAGAACACAAGAACACAAGAACCCTCTCTCCCAGGTCTCTACCTCCCTTTTCGCCCGCTGTTGCGTTTTCCCGCTCTTTTTCTCTTTTTTTTTTTTTTTTTTTTTTTTTTTAAAAAATGATGTATGTATTTATTTGTCTGTCTGTCTGTCTGTCTGTCTGTCTGTCTGTCTGTCTGTCTGTCTGTCTGTCTGTCTGTCTGTCTGTCTGTCTGTCTGTCTGTCTGTCTGTGGAACTAACTCTCTCGTCTGCTGTCTCCTAGGAAATCCGACTGCGCAGACGCCAGACCAGGCCACGAGGCCTCTCGCCCGAGTCCGGCGGTCATCCGGCGGTCAGCGTTCTTCTCTTGCCCCGCCCCTCCGCGGAGTACCGGCGTCTGGTGAGTCGCCCGGGGGGACGCCGGACCCCGTACGGTCGAGGGGTATCGCTTCTCGGCCTTTTGGCTAAGATCAAGTGTAGTATCTGTTCTTATCAGTTTAATATCTGATACGTCCTCTACCCGAGGACTATATATTAATCTGATTTTTGGAACAGGGAGACGGAAGAGGGGCTTGCTCCGTCCGCTCCACGCATCGACCTGGTATTGCAGTGACTCCAGGAACGGTGCACATCTCTTTGAATGTTGAAGAAAAGAACCCAAGAACCCAAGAACCCAAGAACCCAAGAACCCAAGAACCCAAGAACACAAGAACACAAGAACCCTCTCTCCCAGGTCTCTACCTCCCTTTTCGCCCGCTGTTGCGTTTTCCCGCTCTTTTTCTCTTTTTTTTTTTTTTTTTTTTTTTTTTTAAAAAATGATGTATGTATTTATTTGTCTGTCTGTCTGTCTGTCTGTCTGTCTGTCTGTCTGTCTGTCTGTCTGTCTGTCTGTCTGTCTGTCTGTCTGTCTGTCTGTCTGTGGAACTAACTCTCTCGTCTGCTGTCTCCTAGGAAATCCGACTGCGCAGACGCCAGACCAGGCCACGAGGCCTCTCGCCCGAGTCCGGCGGTCATCCGGCGGTCAGCGTTCTTCTCTTGCCCCGCCCCTCCGCGGAGTACCGGCGTCTGGTGAGTCGCCCGGGGGGACGCCGGACCCCGTACGGTCGAGGGGTATCGCTTCTCGGCCTTTTGGCTAAGATCAAGTGTAGTATCTGTTCTTATCAGTTTAATATCTGATACGTCCTCTACCCGAGGACTATATATTAATCTGATTTTTGGAACAGGGAGACGGAAGAGGGGCTTGCTCCGTCCGCTCCACGCATCGACCTGGTATTGCAGTGACTCCAGGAACGGTGCACATCTCTTTGAATGTTGAAGAAAAGAACCCAAGAACCCAAGAACCCAAGAACCCAAGAACCCAAGAACCCAAGAACACAAGAACACAAGAACCCTCTCTCCCAGGTCTCTACCTCCCTTTTCGCCCGCTGTTGCGTTTTCCCGCTCTTTTTCTCTTTTTTTTTTTTTTTTTTTTTTTTTTTAAAAAATGATGTATGTATTTATTTGTCTGTCTGTCTGTCTGTCTGTCTGTCTGTCTGTCTGTCTGTCTGTCTGTCTGTCTGTCTGTCTGTCTGTCTGTCTGTCTGTCTGTCTGTGGAACTAACTCTCTCGTCTGCTGTCTCCTAGGAAATCCGACTGCGCAGACGCCAGACCAGGCCACGAGGCCTCTCGCCCGAGTCCGGCGGTCATCCGGCGGTCAGCGTTCTTCTCTTGCCCCGCCCCTCCGCGGAGTACCGGCGTCTGGTGAGTCGCCCGGGGGGACGCCGGACCCCGTACGGTCGAGGGGTATCGCTTCTCGGCCTTTTGGCTAAGATCAAGTGTAGTATCTGTTCTTATCAGTTTAATATCTGATACGTCCTCTACCCGAGGACTATATATTAATCTGATTTTTGGAACAGGGAGACGGAAGAGGGGCTTGCTCCGTCCGCTCCACGCATCGACCTGGTATTGCAGTGACTCCAGGAACGGTGCACATCTCTTTGAATGTTGAAGAAAAGAACCCAAGAACCCAAGAACCCAAGAACCCAAGAACCCAAGAACCCAAGAACACAAGAACACAAGAACCCTCTCTCCCAGGTCTCTACCTCCCTTTTCGCCCGCTGTTGCGTTTTCCCGCTCTTTTTCTCTTTTTTTTTTTTTTTTTTTTTTTTTTTAAAAAATGATGTATGTATTTATTTGTCTGTCTGTCTGTCTGTCTGTCTGTCTGTCTGTCTGTCTGTCTGTCTGTCTGTCTGTCTGTCTGTCTGTCTGTCTGTCTGTGGAACTAACTCTCTCGTCTGCTGTCTCCTAGGAAATCCGACTGCGCAGACGCCAGACCAGGCCACGAGGCCTCTCGCCCGAGTCCGGCGGTCATCCGGCGGTCAGCGTTCTTCTCTTGCCCCGCCCCTCCGCGGAGTACCGGCGTCTGGTGAGTCGCCCGGGGGGACGCCGGACCCCGTACGGTCGAGGGGTATCGCTTCTCGGCCTTTTGGCTAAGATCAAGTGTAGTATCTGTTCTTATCAGTTTAATATCTGATACGTCCTCTACCCGAGGACTATATATTAATCTGATTTTTGGAACAGGGAGACGGAAGAGGGGCTTGCTCCGTCCGCTCCACGCATCGACCTGGTATTGCAGTGACTCCAGGAACGGTGCACATCTCTTTGAATGTTGAAGAAAAGAACCCAAGAACCCAAGAACCCAAGAACCCAAGAACCCAAGAACCCAAGAACACAAGAACACAAGAACCCTCTCTCCCAGGTCTCTACCTCCCTTTTCGCCCGCTGTTGCGTTTTCCCGCTCTTTTTCTCTTTTTTTTTTTTTTTTTTTTTTTTTTTAAAAAATGATGTATGTATTTATTTGTCTGTCTGTCTGTCTGTCTGTCTGTCTGTCTGTCTGTCTGTCTGTCTGTCTGTCTGTCTGTCTGTCTGTCTGTCTGTCTGTCTGTCTGTCTGTGGAACTAACTCTCTCGTCTGCTGTCTCCTAGGAAATCCGACTGCGCAGACGCCAGACCAGGCCACGAGGCCTCTCGCCCGAGTCCGGCGGTCATCCGGCGGTCAGCGTTCTTCTCTTGCCCCGCCCCTCCGCGGAGTACCGGCGTCTGGTGAGTCGCCCGGGGGGACGCCGGACCCCGTACGGTCGAGGGGTATCGCTTCTCGGCCTTTTGGCTAAGATCAAGTGTAGTATCTGTTCTTATCAGTTTAATATCTGATACGTCCTCTACCCGAGGACTATATATTAATCTGATTTTTGGAACAGGGAGACGGAAGAGGGGCTTGCTCCGTCCGCTCCACGCATCGACCTGGTATTGCAGTGACTCCAGGAACGGTGCACATCTCTTTGAATGTTGAAGAAAAGAACCCAAGAACCCAAGAACCCAAGAACCCAAGAACCCAAGAACCCAAGAACACAAGAACACAAGAACCCTCTCTCCCAGGTCTCTACCTCCCTTTTCGCCCGCTGTTGCGTTTTCCCGCTCTTTTTCTCTTTTTTTTTTTTTTTTTTTTTTTTTTTAAAAAATGATGTATGTATTTATTTGTCTGTCTGTCTGTCTGTCTGTCTGTCTGTCTGTCTGTCTGTCTGTCTGTCTGTCTGTCTGTCTGTCTGTCTGTCTGTCTGTGAACTAACTCTCTCGTCTGCTGTCTCCTAGGAAATCCGACTGCGCAGACGCCAGACCAGGCCACGAGGCCTCTCGCCCGAGTCCGGCGGTCATCCGGCGGTCAGCGTTCTTCTCTTGCCCCGCCCCTCCGCGGAGTACCGGCGTCTGGTGAGTCGCCCGGGGGGACGCCGGACCCCGTACGGTCGAGGGGTATCGCTTCTCGGCCTTTTGGCTAAGATCAAGTGTAGTATCTGTTCTTATCAGTTTAATATCTGATACGTCCTCTACCCGAGGACTATATATTAATCTGATTTTTGGAACAGGGAGACGGAAGAGGGGCTTGCTCCGTCCGCTCCACGCATCGACCTGGTATTGCAGTGACTCCAGGAACGGTGCACATCTCTTTGAATGTTGAAGAAAAGAACCCAAGAACCCAAGAACCCAAGAACCCAAGAACCCAAGAACCCAAGAACACAAGAACACAAGAACCCTCTCTCCCAGGTCTCTACCTCCCTTTTCGCCCGCTGTTGCGTTTTCCCGCTCTTTTTCTCTTTTTTTTTTTTTTTTTTTTTTTTTTTAAAAAATGATGTATGTATTTATTTGTCTGTCTGTCTGTCTGTCTGTCTGTCTGTCTGTCTGTCTGTCTGTCTGTCTGTCTGTCTGTCTGTCTGTCTGTCTGTCTGTCTGTGGAACTAACTCTCTCGTCTGCTGTCTCCTAGGAAATCCGACTGCGCAGACGCCAGACCAGGCCACGAGGCCTCTCGCCCGAGTCCGGCGGTCATCCGGCGGTCAGCGTTCTTCTCTTGCCCCGCCCCTCCGCGGAGTACCGGCGTCTGGTGAGTCGCCCGGGGGGACGCCGGACCCCGTACGGTCGAGGGGTATCGCTTCTCGGCCTTTTGGCTAAGATCAAGTGTAGTATCTGTTCTTATCAGTTTAATATCTGATACGTCCTCTACCCGAGGACTATATATTAATCTGATTTTTGGAACAGGGAGACGGAAGAGGGGCTTGCTCCGTCCGCTCCACGCATCGACCTGGTATTGCAGTGACTCCAGGAACGGTGCACATCTCTTTGAATGTTGAAGAAAAGAACCCAAGAACCCAAGAACCCAAGAACCCAAGAACCCAAGAACCCAAGAACACAAGAACACAAGAACCCTCTCTCCCAGGTCTCTACCTCCCTTTTCGCCCGCTGTTGCGTTTTCCCGCTCTTTTTCTCTTTTTTTTTTTTTTTTTTTTTTTTTTTAAAAAATGATGTATGTATTTATTTGTCTGTCTGTCTGTCTGTCTGTCTGTCTGTCTGTCTGTCTGTCTGTCTGTCTGTCTGTCTGTCTGTCTGTCTGTCTGTCTGTCTGTCTGTGGAACTAACTCTCTCGTCTGCTGTCTCCTAGGAAATCCGACTGCGCAGACGCCAGACCAGGCCACGAGGCCTCTCGCCCGAGTCCGGCGGTCATCCGGCGGTCAGCGTTCTTCTCTTGCCCCGCCCCTCCGCGGAGTACCGGCGTCTGGTGAGTCGCCCGGGGGGACGCCGGACCCCGTACGGTCGAGGGGTATCGCTTCTCGGCCTTTTGGCTAAGATCAAGTGTAGTATCTGTTCTTATCAGTTTAATATCTGATACGTCCTCTACCCGAGGACTATATATTAATCTGATTTTTGGAACAGGGAGACGGAAGAGGGGCTTGCTCCGTCCGCTCCACGCATCGACCTGGTATTGCAGTGACTCCAGGAACGGTGCACATCTCTTTGAATGTTGAAGAAAAGAACCCAAGAACCCAAGAACCCAAGAACCCAAGAACCCAAGAACCCAAGAACACAAGAACACAAGAACCCTCTCTCCCAGGTCTCTACCTCCCTTTTCGCCCGCTGTTGCGTTTTCCCGCTCTTTTTCTCTTTTTTTTTTTTTTTTTTTTTTTTTTTAAAAAATGATGTATGTATTTATTTGTCTGTCTGTCTGTCTGTCTGTCTGTCTGTCTGTCTGTCTGTCTGTCTGTCTGTCTGTCTGTCTGTCTGTCTGTCTGTCTGTCTGTGGAACTAACTCTCTCGTCTGCTGTCTCCTAGGAAATCCGACTGCGCAGACGCCAGACCAGGCCACGAGGCCTCTCGCCCGAGTCCGGCGGTCATCCGGCGGTCAGCGTTCTTCTCTTGCCCCGCCCCTCCGCGGAGTACCGGCGTCTGGTGAGTCGCCCGGGGGGACGCCGGACCCCGTACGGTCGAGGGGTATCGCTTCTCGGCCTTTTGGCTAAGATCAAGTGTAGTATCTGTTCTTATCAGTTTAATATCTGATACGTCCTCTACCCGAGGACTATATATTAATCTGATTTTTGGAACAGGGAGACGGAAGAGGGGCTTGCTCCGTCCGCTCCACGCATCGACCTGGTATTGCAGTGACTCCAGGAACGGTGCACATCTCTTTGAATGTTGAAGAAAAGAACCCAAGAACCCAAGAACCCAAGAACCCAAGAACCCAAGAACCCAAGAACACAAGAACACAAGAACCCTCTCTCCCAGGTCTCTACCTCCCTTTTCGCCCGCTGTTGCGTTTTCCCGCTCTTTTTCTCTTTTTTTTTTTTTTTTTTTTTTTTTTTAAAAAATGATGTATGTATTTATTTGTCTGTCTGTCTGTCTGTCTGTCTGTCTGTCTGTCTGTCTGTCTGTCTGTCTGTCTGTCTGTCTGTCTGTCTGTCTGTCTGTCTGTGGAACTAACTCTCTCGTCTGCTGTCTCCTAGGAAATCCGACTGCGCAGACGCCAGACCAGGCCACGAGGCCTCTCGCCCGAGTCCGGCGGTCATCCGGCGGTCAGCGTTCTTCTCTTGCCCCGCCCCTCCGCGGAGTACCGGCGTCTGGTGAGTCGCCCGGGGGGACGCCGGACCCCGTACGGTCGAGGGGTATCGCTTCTCGGCCTTTTGGCTAAGATCAAGTGTAGTATCTGTTCTTATCAGTTTAATATCTGATACGTCCTCTACCCGAGGACTATATATTAATCTGATTTTTGGAACAGGGAGACGGAAGAGGGGCTTGCTCCGTCCGCTCCACGCATCGACCTGGTATTGCAGTGACTCCAGGAACGGTGCACATCTCTTTGAATGTTGAAGAAAAGAACCCAAGAACCCAAGAACCCAAGAACCCAAGAACCCAAGAACCCAAGAACACAAGAACACAAGAACCCTCTCTCCCAGGTCTCTACCTCCCTTTTCGCCCGCTGTTGCGTTTTCCCGCTCTTTTTCTCTTTTTTTTTTTTTTTTTTTTTTTTTTTAAAAAATGATGTATGTATTTATTTGTCTGTCTGTCTGTCTGTCTGTCTGTCTGTCTGTCTGTCTGTCTGTCTGTCTGTCTGTCTGTCTGTCTGTCTGTCTGTCTGTCTGTGGAACTAACTCTCTCGTCTGCTGTCTCCTAGGAAATCCGACTGCGCAGACGCCAGACCAGGCCACGAGGCCTCTCGCCCGAGTCCGGCGGTCATCCGGCGGTCAGCGTTCTTCTCTTGCCCCGCCCCTCCGCGGAGTACCGGCGTCTGGTGAGTCGCCCGGGGGGACGCCGGACCCCGTACGGTCGAGGGGTATCGCTTCTCGGCCTTTTGGCTAAGATCAAGTGTAGTATCTGTTCTTATCAGTTTAATATCTGATACGTCCTCTACCCGAGGACTATATATTAATCTGATTTTTGGAACAGGGAGACGGAAGAGGGGCTTGCTCCGTCCGCTCCACGCATCGACCTGGTATTGCAGTGACTCCAGGAACGGTGCACATCTCTTTGAATGTTGAAGAAAAGAACCCAAGAACCCAAGAACCCAAGAACCCAAGAACCCAAGAACCCAAGAACACAAGAACACAAGAACCCTCTCTCCCAGGTCTCTACCTCCCTTTTCGCCCGCTGTTGCGTTTTCCCGCTCTTTTTCTCTTTTTTTTTTTTTTTTTTTTTTTTTTTAAAAAATGATGTATGTATTTATTTGTCTGTCTGTCTGTCTGTCTGTCTGTCTGTCTGTCTGTCTGTCTGTCTGTCTGTCTGTCTGTCTGTCTGTCTGTCTGTCTGTCTGTGGAACTAACTCTCTCGTCTGCTGTCTCCTAGGAAATCCGACTGCGCAGACGCCAGACCAGGCCACGAGGCCTCTCGCCCGAGTCCGGCGGTCATCCGGCGGTCAGCGTTCTTCTCTTGCCCCGCCCCTCCGCGGAGTACCGGCGTCTGGTGAGTCGCCCGGGGGGACGCCGGACCCCGTACGGTCGAGGGGTATCGCTTCTCGGCCTTTTGGCTAAGATCAAGTGTAGTATCTGTTCTTATCAGTTTAATATCTGATACGTCCTCTACCCGAGGACTATATATTAATCTGATTTTTGGAACAGGGAGACGGAAGAGGGGCTTGCTCCGTCCGCTCCACGCATCGACCTGGTATTGCAGTGACTCCAGGAACGGTGCACATCTCTTTGAATGTTGAAGAAAAGAACCCAAGAACCCAAGAACCCAAGAACCCAAGAACCCAAGAACCCAAGAACACAAGAACACAAGAACCCTCTCTCCCAGGTCTCTACCTCCCTTTTCGCCCGCTGTTGCGTTTTCCCGCTCTTTTTCTCTTTTTTTTTTTTTTTTTTTTTTTTTTTAAAAAATGATGTATGTATTTATTTGTCTGTCTGTCTGTCTGTCTGTCTGTCTGTCTGTCTGTCTGTCTGTCTGTCTGTCTGTCTGTCTGTCTGTCTGTCTGTCTGTCTGTGGAACTAACTCTCTCGTCTGCTGTCTCCTAGGAAATCCGACTGCGCAGACGCCAGACCAGGCCACGAGGCCTCTCGCCCGAGTCCGGCGGTCATCCGGCGGTCAGCGTTCTTCTCTTGCCCCGCCCCTCCGCGGAGTACCGGCGTCTGGTGAGTCGCCCGGGGGGACGCCGGACCCCGTACGGTCGAGGGGTATCGCTTCTCGGCCTTTTGGCTAAGATCAAGTGTAGTATCTGTTCTTATCAGTTTAATATCTGATACGTCCTCTACCCGAGGACTATATATTAATCTGATTTTTGGAACAGGGAGACGGAAGAGGGGCTTGCTCCGTCCGCTCCACGCATCGACCTGGTATTGCAGTGACTCCAGGAACGGTGCACATCTCTTTGAATGTTGAAGAAAAGAACCCAAGAACCCAAGAACCCAAGAACCCAAGAACCCAAGAACCCAAGAACACAAGAACACAAGAACCCTCTCTCCCAGGTCTCTACCTCCCTTTTCGCCCGCTGTTGCGTTTTCCCGCTCTTTTTCTCTTTTTTTTTTTTTTTTTTTTTTTTTTTAAAAAATGATGTATGTATTTATTTGTCTGTCTGTCTGTCTGTCTGTCTGTCTGTCTGTCTGTCTGTCTGTCTGTCTGTCTGTCTGTCTGTCTGTCTGTCTGTCTGTCTGTGGAACTAACTCTCTCGTCTGCTGTCTCCTAGGAAATCCGACTGCGCAGACGCCAGACCAGGCCACGAGGCCTCTCGCCCGAGTCCGGCGGTCATCCGGCGGTCAGCGTTCTTCTCTTGCCCCGCCCCTCCGCGGAGTACCGGCGTCTGGTGAGTCGCCCGGGGGGACGCCGGACCCCGTACGGTCGAGGGGTATCGCTTCTCGGCCTTTTGGCTAAGATCAAGTGTAGTATCTGTTCTTATCAGTTTAATATCTGATACGTCCTCTACCCGAGGACTATATATTAATCTGATTTTTGGAACAGGGAGACGGAAGAGGGGCTTGCTCCGTCCGCTCCACGCATCGACCTGGTATTGCAGTGACTCCAGGAACGGTGCACATCTCTTTGAATGTTGAAGAAAAGAACCCAAGAACCCAAGAACCCAAGAACCCAAGAACCCAAGAACCCAAGAACACAAGAACACAAGAACCCTCTCTCCCAGGTCTCTACCTCCCTTTTCGCCCGCTGTTGCGTTTTCCCGCTCTTTTTCTCTTTTTTTTTTTTTTTTTTTTTTTTTTTAAAAAATGATGTATGTATTTATTTGTCTGTCTGTCTGTCTGTCTGTCTGTCTGTCTGTCTGTCTGTCTGTCTGTCTGTCTGTCTGTCTGTCTGTCTGTCTGTCTGTCTGTGGAACTAACTCTCTCGTCTGCTGTCTCCTAGGAAATCCGACTGCGCAGACGCCAGACCAGGCCACGAGGCCTCTCGCCCGAGTCCGGCGGTCATCCGGCGGTCAGCGTTCTTCTCTTGCCCCGCCCCTCCGCGGAGTACCGGCGTCTGGTGAGTCGCCCGGGGGGACGCCGGACCCCGTACGGTCGAGGGGTATCGCTTCTCGGCCTTTTGGCTAAGATCAAGTGTAGTATCTGTTCTTATCAGTTTAATATCTGATACGTCCTCTACCCGAGGACTATATATTAATCTGATTTTTGGAACAGGGAGACGGAAGAGGGGCTTGCTCCGTCCGCTCCACGCATCGACCTGGTATTGCAGTGACTCCAGGAACGGTGCACATCTCTTTGAATGTTGAAGAAAAGAACCCAAGAACCCAAGAACCCAAGAACCCAAGAACCCAAGAACCCAAGAACACAAGAACACAAGAACCCTCTCTCCCAGGTCTCTACCTCCCTTTTCGCCCGCTGTTGCGTTTTCCCGCTCTTTTTCTCTTTTTTTTTTTTTTTTTTTTTTTTTTTAAAAAATGATGTATGTATTTATTTGTCTGTCTGTCTGTCTGTCTGTCTGTCTGTCTGTCTGTCTGTCTGTCTGTCTGTCTGTCTGTCTGTCTGTCTGTCTGTCTGTCTGTGGAACTAACTCTCTCGTCTGCTGTCTCCTAGGAAATCCGACTGCGCAGACGCCAGACCAGGCCACGAGGCCTCTCGCCCGAGTCCGGCGGTCATCCGGCGGTCAGCGTTCTTCTCTTGCCCCGCCCCTCCGCGGAGTACCGGCGTCTGGTGAGTCGCCCGGGGGGACGCCGGACCCCGTACGGTCGAGGGGTATCGCTTCTCGGCCTTTTGGCTAAGATCAAGTGTAGTATCTGTTCTTATCAGTTTAATATCTGATACGTCCTCTACCCGAGGACTATATATTAATCTGATTTTTGGAACAGGGAGACGGAAGAGGGGCTTGCTCCGTCCGCTCCACGCATCGACCTGGTATTGCAGTGACTCCAGGAACGGTGCACATCTCTTTGAATGTTGAAGAAAAGAACCCAAGAACCCAAGAACCCAAGAACCCAAGAACCCAAGAACCCAAGAACACAAGAACACAAGAACCCTCTCTCCCAGGTCTCTACCTCCCTTTTCGCCCGCTGTTGCGTTTTCCCGCTCTTTTTCTCTTTTTTTTTTTTTTTTTTTTTTTTTTTAAAAAATGATGTATGTATTTATTTGTCTGTCTGTCTGTCTGTCTGTCTGTCTGTCTGTCTGTCTGTCTGTCTGTCTGTCTGTCTGTCTGTCTGTCTGTCTGTCTGTCTGTGGAACTAACTCTCTCGTCTGCTGTCTCCTAGGAAATCCGACTGCGCAGACGCCAGACCAGGCCACGAGGCCTCTCGCCCGAGTCCGGCGGTCATCCGGCGGTCAGCGTTCTTCTCTTGCCCCGCCCCTCCGCGGAGTACCGGCGTCTGGTGAGTCGCCCGGGGGGACGCCGGACCCCGTACGGTCGAGGGGTATCGCTTCTCGGCCTTTTGGCTAAGATCAAGTGTAGTATCTGTTCTTATCAGTTTAATATCTGATACGTCCTCTACCCGAGGACTATATATTAATCTGATTTTTGGAACAGGGAGACGGAAGAGGGGCTTGCTCCGTCCGCTCCACGCATCGACCTGGTATTGCAGTGACTCCAGGAACGGTGCACATCTCTTTGAATGTTGAAGAAAAGAACCCAAGAACCCAAGAACCCAAGAACCCAAGAACCCAAGAACCCAAGAACACAAGAACACAAGAACCCTCTCTCCCAGGTCTCTACCTCCCTTTTCGCCCGCTGTTGCGTTTTCCCGCTCTTTTTCTCTTTTTTTTTTTTTTTTTTTTTTTTTTTAAAAAATGATGTATGTATTTATTTGTCTGTCTGTCTGTCTGTCTGTCTGTCTGTCTGTCTGTCTGTCTGTCTGTCTGTCTGTCTGTCTGTCTGTCTGTCTGTCTGTCTGTGGAACTAACTCTCTCGTCTGCTGTCTCCTAGGAAATCCGACTGCGCAGACGCCAGACCAGGCCACGAGGCCTCTCGCCCGAGTCCGGCGGTCATCCGGCGGTCAGCGTTCTTCTCTTGCCCCGCCCCTCCGCGGAGTACCGGCGTCTGGTGAGTCGCCCGGGGGGACGCCGGACCCCGTACGGTCGAGGGGTATCGCTTCTCGGCCTTTTGGCTAAGATCAAGTGTAGTATCTGTTCTTATCAGTTTAATATCTGATACGTCCTCTACCCGAGGACTATATATTAATCTGATTTTTGGAACAGGGAGACGGAAGAGGGGCTTGCTCCGTCCGCTCCACGCATCGACCTGGTATTGCAGTGACTCCAGGAACGGTGCACATCTCTTTGAATGTTGAAGAAAAGAACCCAAGAACCCAAGAACCCAAGAACCCAAGAACCCAAGAACCCAAGAACACAAGAACACAAGAACCCTCTCTCCCAGGTCTCTACCTCCCTTTTCGCCCGCTGTTGCGTTTTCCCGCTCTTTTTCTCTTTTTTTTTTTTTTTTTTTTTTTTTTTAAAAAATGATGTATGTATTTATTTGTCTGTCTGTCTGTCTGTCTGTCTGTCTGTCTGTCTGTCTGTCTGTCTGTCTGTCTGTCTGTCTGTCTGTCTGTCTGTCTGTCTGTGGAACTAACTCTCTCGTCTGCTGTCTCCTAGGAAATCCGACTGCGCAGACGCCAGACCAGGCCACGAGGCCTCTCGCCCGAGTCCGGCGGTCATCCGGCGGTCAGCGTTCTTCTCTTGCCCCGCCCCTCCGCGGAGTACCGGCGTCTGGTGAGTCGCCCGGGGGGACGCCGGACCCCGTACGGTCGAGGGGTATCGCTTCTCGGCCTTTTGGCTAAGATCAAGTGTAGTATCTGTTCTTATCAGTTTAATATCTGATACGTCCTCTACCCGAGGACTATATATTAATCTGATTTTTGGAACAGGGAGACGGAAGAGGGGCTTGCTCCGTCCGCTCCACGCATCGACCTGGTATTGCAGTGACTCCAGGAACGGTGCACATCTCTTTGAATGTTGAAGAAAAGAACCCAAGAACCCAAGAACCCAAGAACCCAAGAACCCAAGAACCCAAGAACACAAGAACACAAGAACCCTCTCTCCCAGGTCTCTACCTCCCTTTTCGCCCGCTGTTGCGTTTTCCCGCTCTTTTTCTCTTTTTTTTTTTTTTTTTTTTTTTTTTTAAAAAATGATGTATGTATTTATTTGTCTGTCTGTCTGTCTGTCTGTCTGTCTGTCTGTCTGTCTGTCTGTCTGTCTGTCTGTCTGTCTGTCTGTCTGTCTGTCTGTCTGTGTGGAACTAACTCTCTCGTCTGCTGTCTCCTAGGAAATCCGACTGCGCAGACGCCAGACCAGGCCACGAGGCCTCTCGCCCGAGTCCGGCGGTCATCCGGCGGTCAGCGTTCTTCTCTTGCCCCGCCCCTCCGCGGAGTACCGGCGTCTGGTGAGTCGCCCGGGGGGACGCCGGACCCCGTACGGTCGAGGGGTATCGCTTCTCGGCCTTTTGGCTAAGATCAAGTGTAGTATCTGTTCTTATCAGTTTAATATCTGATACGTCCTCTACCCGAGGACTATATATTAATCTGATTTTTGGAACAGGGAGACGGAAGAGGGGCTTGCTCCGTCCGCTCCACGCATCGACCTGGTATTGCAGTGACTCCAGGAACGGTGCACATCTCTTTGAATGTTGAAGAAAAGAACCCAAGAACCCAAGAACCCAAGAACCCAAGAACCCAAGAACCCAAGAACACAAGAACACAAGAACCCTCTCTCCCAGGTCTCTACCTCCCTTTTCGCCCGCTGTTGCGTTTTCCCGCTCTTTTTCTCTTTTTTTTTTTTTTTTTTTTTTTTTTTAAAAAATGATGTATGTATTTATTTGTCTGTCTGTCTGTCTGTCTGTCTGTCTGTCTGTCTGTCTGTCTGTCTGTCTGTCTGTCTGTCTGTCTGTCTGTCTGTCTGTCTGTGGAACTAACTCTCTCGTCTGCTGTCTCCTAGGAAATCCGACTGCGCAGACGCCAGACCAGGCCACGAGGCCTCTCGCCCGAGTCCGGCGGTCATCCGGCGGTCAGCGTTCTTCTCTTGCCCCGCCCCTCCGCGGAGTACCGGCGTCTGGTGAGTCGCCCGGGGGGACGCCGGACCCCGTACGGTCGAGGGGTATCGCTTCTCGGCCTTTTGGCTAAGATCAAGTGTAGTATCTGTTCTTATCAGTTTAATATCTGATACGTCCTCTACCCGAGGACTATATATTAATCTGATTTTTGGAACAGGGAGACGGAAGAGGGGCTTGCTCCGTCCGCTCCACGCATCGACCTGGTATTGCAGTGACTCCAGGAACGGTGCACATCTCTTTGAATGTTGAAGAAAAGAACCCAAGAACCCAAGAACCCAAGAACCCAAGAACCCAAGAACCCAAGAACACAAGAACACAAGAACCCTCTCTCCCAGGTCTCTACCTCCCTTTTCGCCCGCTGTTGCGTTTTCCCGCTCTTTTTCTCTTTTTTTTTTTTTTTTTTTTTTTTTTTAAAAAATGATGTATGTATTTATTTGTCTGTCTGTCTGTCTGTCTGTCTGTCTGTCTGTCTGTCTGTCTGTCTGTCTGTCTGTCTGTCTGTCTGTCTGTCTGTCTGTCTGTGGAACTAACTCTCTCGTCTGCTGTCTCCTAGGAAATCCGACTGCGCAGACGCCAGACCAGGCCACGAGGCCTCTCGCCCGAGTCCGGCGGTCATCCGGCGGTCAGCGTTCTTCTCTTGCCCCGCCCCTCCGCGGAGTACCGGCGTCTGGTGAGTCGCCCGGGGGGACGCCGGACCCCGTACGGTCGAGGGGTATCGCTTCTCGGCCTTTTGGCTAAGATCAAGTGTAGTATCTGTTCTTATCAGTTTAATATCTGATACGTCCTCTACCCGAGGACTATATATTAATCTGATTTTTGGAACAGGGAGACGGAAGAGGGGCTTGCTCCGTCCGCTCCACGCA